>NW_021620961.1:3013628-3092689 GCF_004785775.1 Grammomys surdaster
AGGAGAGGAGAGGAGAGGAGAGGAGAGGAGAGGAGAGGAGAGGAGAGGAGAGGAGAGGAGAGGAGAGAAGAGAAGAGAAGAGAAGAGAAGAGAAGAGAAGAGAAGAGAAGAGAAGAGAAGAGAAGAGAAGAGAAGAGAAGAGAAGAGGAGAGGAGAAGAAAGAAGCATAGGCTTTTGAAACCACAAAGTCCATGCCCTAAGAGCACACTTTCTCAAATAAGGCCACAACTCTTATTCTTTCTAATCTTATCAAAATGTTCCACTGGCTCATAACTAAGCATTCAAATATGTGAGCCTATGGAGCTAGTTTTATTTGAACCACTACAGTCTGCATGTATGTAAGTGTGCTGTGTACATGCCAGGAGCCTATGGAAGACAGAAGAGGGCATCAGATGTACTGGAACTAAAGTCACAGACAACAATTGCAATCTACCCTACTAGTGCTGGAAACTGAAGCTGGGTCATATGTAAGAGCAGCAAATTCTATTAAATGCTGAGCCAACTTTACTGCTCTACAGGTTTTTTGCTTGTTTGATTTTTTGTTGATTTTTTATTTATGTTTTTTCTTTATTTTTAAATTTTTGTTAATTTTTGTTTTAATAACTATGGATAAGAATATATTTTGAAGTTAAACATTTATTTTTACTTATATTTATCTGCAAACTTAATTTGTGTTGTTCATTTAGGGCCATTCATCACTAGAATAAGCCATGGTACTTGATATAAATTTCAAATCAACATCTGCAAAGAAAAGCTATTTTTGTGTCTTTTTATAAAAGAAAGTACGACATTTTTTGTGAACTCATTAGCTACATATCTAATCAACCATGCCAAAGGCCACATATATCATGAATTCCAACAGGGAACCAACGGCCTAAAAAGATGATGTCATATCCACACTGCAACAGAATATGAAAAAATTGTCTGCTGTAAAAAAGGACTAAGAATTGAACCAGATACATCCTTCCACATGAAAGAATTATGATGTGTAATGTTTAATGTTTATTTAAGCATTAAAAACATGCTTCACGTGAACAGTGATTAAGAAAATGCAAATCAAACCTCATTTTAAAATACAATGTTGTAGCATTATTTGGCCAGTACAAATGTATGTGTGTATGTGTATAAGTTTGATAATGTCATTTTTGGTTTGTAAATACTAGTAGGCAATACTTTACTTTCAATTAGTTGAAAAATATTAATTTCTCATATTCCAGAATTGCTGGAGTTTAAGATATATGGAGATATTATTTCCCAGACTTTTCTTTCAACCCAAGTTGAAATCTATTGTAGTCTACGATTTGTAAGAGATGTGTTTAATAATGATGCCATACTGTTTTGAAACTGTTTCTTCCATTTCATTTCCATTTTTGTCATTCTGAAATATTTTATACCGTATGATAATTTTACTCACCAAAGAAAATTTCAATAATAATATATATCACTCAAAAAATTTTAATCATGTTTCATAACTAGAGAATGACATAAGTACTTCAAAAAAAAACAAATCATGCAAAGGAATTTTGTAATATTTTGAAGGACTAAGATGATCTAACCAGAGTAATCTTGAAGCTAAACAATGAAAGTTAAATTAGAGCAACTTCAATTCAGTTAAAAATGGAAGAGTCATTTTCTATGCACCATGTGTGAAGAGGAAGGCAGATGATTTAATTATGAGACTGAACTTCTTGAGTTTGACATTTATCTCCTTGGTGCATAATGTTTTAAAGCAGTAACCCATGCAGTATAATGCAAGTTTGCTAAACTACATAAACTCACATACACACAAGATACCCACTAAGAGTACAATTCAATTATGGATAAATTACCAGAAGAGTTTTGCCATAGAGAAAACCTATTATCTTTACACTAAATATGCAAATAATGTAATACACCCTTTGAAAGATGAAAGAATAAAGGCTTCTCGACAAAATGTCTGTCACAAAATGTCACGCATTTCCATATTCTTATCAAACTGCAATGAGCTCATTATCAAATGTAATAATAGTATTCATTTTCATAGCTGGTAGTCATCATGCAAAAAAATTAAATTAAAATAAAAGACTAAGGTCATGGCTGTGACCTTGACTGATATCACTCTCAGTGTTTTCAGCCTGTGTATTTTCTTAGAAATGTTGTATACAGTATGTAATATGTGAGATAAAATGTGTTTCATGATGTAAAGAGAATTCTGTCTGAAATATATTGAATCACTGTAAAAATACTGATCTCTGTGCAATATATATTGCTATATTATACTAAAATAAATGACTTCATACTCAGAGGATTTAAATATATATACTTCTTTTTCAATTGAAACTTTTATGTATTAGTTATTACTTTTATTTTTCAGAATAAAATTTTCTTTTCATAAAATGAATATATGATTAGAATTTTTGTAAATATTGGTGGTAGAGAAATTTTCATATATCCTAGAATTTATATAGGCATGTCTTTTTGTGTAAACATGAGAAGCTATAACATTATTTCAGAAAGTAATTAATCATTCACTTACTTTTTCTGTGATTTCCTTTTTGTTTCTTATTGTCTTGCCTTCTCCTTTGTTGGACACAAGTTCTATTGATAATGTGCTATTATTTAATATTTCAAACAAAATAATATTAGAAAAAGAGGTTGACTTCTATACTTAGAGAAGGGAGGAGATGACAGGGGCAGCCCTGCTTACACACTGAAGGCCTAAAATCAGCCATAGACCTAAAATCAGCAATAGGCCTGTCATACATGTATACTAACACCAAGTCTTGGGTCTCAGTGGAAAAACATTGAAACAGATGGCTATAAGCTAATGTAAACAGGCAGCTTTTGTGGAAATTTACAAGCCTGAGTAGTCATAGACCTTGTAAATAGGTAGCCTTGGCAGACAATGCCAACTTAGATAAGGACAAGCGAGTCATAGGCAGAGTTATAGTGACTTGTCCCCTGAACCTTCACCCAGCCTATACCCAGTTCTGAAGATATCTGTATTCCCCCTGAACACCCACACTCCAGTCCCATTCCCTCCCCACATCTTGCCTTCCTGTGTTCATAACCCCTGTGTGAATTAATTACGATTTGAGAAAAAATAAATTATAAAGAAAAAGAGCTTCAGAAAACTGATTTTTGAAAATGTAATTCACTGTAACTTAGAGAACTAGAGAAAAGTGTTCGAGTCAAGAGAAATTAATCTCCATTTGTCATGCCAATGAAAGGAAGAGTTTCCATGATAAGACATTCTTGTCACTTGTAAGTTTCTGTACTGTTTTTCACAGGACAAAGACTTGGTATCTCTAAACAAAAAATATTAGGAGTTATATTCTTAAAAATATAATGAGAAGTTATGGTATCAACACATCATAGACTACATGATAATTATATTAGTTGTCTTTTCCCGACTTTCAGATTATATAAATGCCATTAAAATAGTGGGGAAATTGAGTCAACAAAATATATTATTTCAGTTTGTGACAGGGTACTTTTTGTTCCTTAGATACTCATTGTAATAGTTTTCTCAGTGATTTGTTTCTTTGTTTTTTGTATTTCTTTGTTTGTTTGTTTGTTTGTTTTAAAAACTGTATTTCAAGAACATAATCAATAAATTACATCATATTGAAGATTTCAAACACAAGCATAAGGATAAGGAGAATCTGGACATGATCAACTTTCAGGACATTCAGACTGACATGCCTATAGAGATTTTAATAAAGCAAGTAATTAAAAAATAGCAAAACAGTATCTTAACATTTATTGTTTATTGTAGGATTTGGTATGGACAATAGTTTTGGTAATTCTGGATATTAAATAACTTTACTCCAATTTGTATGGTATGAGTTTAATAATTATAGGTGCCATCTTATTAACAAATAACCACAAACTCAATAAACCACAATAGCTTTACATATAGAGTAATTCACAGTATATGTTTGTATTAATCAAAAATAACTACACTCAAAATACAAGATATATTTAAGATGAATCAAACAAAAATTAAGAACCAGGAATCAAGTTTAAAGAAAACAAAATATCATTGTTTATTTTATAGCATTAAAACCTCATTGCTGCATTAATTAAATATTAAAAAAATAAGTATCACAAAAAGCATTATATGTGTATGGATTATGTTTCAATGTGGAAATTTAGACAGAAGTATCATAAGTAAAGTTGTGGTGTGATACACTTAAAGTTTAGATTTTGTAAACTCTGATTTCAGAATTGAAAAATGGTAACACATATGCAGTAGATCAGAAATCATATATACGTATTACTGTAATTAATGTTGTGCTGGAATAATTGACACAAGTTATTGTATAAGCAGGTAGAGAAATGTCATACAATTTGTTCCCACATGAAAGTGCTTGTAAATAACTACTTCCCTTGTTTGAAAAACATCATGGGATATATAATATGCTAACAGGTACCACTTCAAGACAAAGAGCTACAAACAGCTAGTGGCCCTTCAGAGGAAAATTAGTCTCACCCAGGAATAAGTCCCCTAATCAATTTTTATTGGAACTATCTATTCATCAAGAACATTGTTCAGGGCATTTCAGGTCTAAAATTTAAAGATGAAAATATTTTATTTTTTAAAACTATGTATTTTCACAAAAAATGATTATATTTTCAACTTCATCTATATTTTTGGTATCACTATTCAGATGAAGAGAGATGCAACCTTTTCTGAAGAAATGTAAATATCCCTTAATAATGCTGTTAAACAATCTTGACTAAAATATTTTCAAACATGATATGCAAGCACACTAAATGTACAAGGTACATAATGATACAGTGGCTTCCATTTTATTATTATTATTTTATATTAAAATACAATTGACATCAGTTTTCCTGTTTCCTCCCTAGTATTACCTTCCCCTCAAATTTGTAGTCTCTTATTATTAATTATCATAAAATTCTTATAAATATGCATGTTTAAACCATAAATATAAAAATATAACCTACTGTATTTCTTCAGTATTGTTTGCTTTTACGTTTATATAGAATTTAAATGTATTAAAATCAAAAACTAGCTGTATAGTAAAAGTTTACTGATAAGTCATTTTTAAACATCAAAGTTTTGTAAGATACATGAATATGTTGATTTAGTTGTAAAACTCCTCAGGTAAGAAAAGTCAAGGTGCTGATTTCCTCTTAATTCTCTTCTGAGTTGGAGTGGCTGACAGAATTCTGTTTCGTTCTTGTAGAATTGATAATCATGTTTTCCCTTTGGTTGTTCACTGTTGATCTGTTCCTCAGTGGTAAAGGTTTCCTTGTTAACTCCAGCAGGATATTTTGTTTACATCATTTCACGAGTCGTATATTACACTGCTTATTTGCTTTGGGGCTCAGATACAGGTGATCTCAGTCAAGCAATCACGGACCTTGAAGGTAAAAACCTCCCTTGATATGCCAGTATATTTCCAGGTCTCACTGACTAAGGAGTCGAAGAGCTAATTCTTAGCATGTGTGCCATTGCCAAGTGAGCTCAGAATCATCTAAACAATGCACCTGCATAAATATTAACAGCAAAGTATAAGAATGATAACAAAATTGAAAGCATTCACATGCATATAAATAGCATCAAAATGTAGAAATTATACAAAAAATAAATAAATATGTTACCTTTGCTGAATCCTAAGGGTTTAATTATTATTTAGGATTATTGAGACAACACAAAGTTTATGCTATCTCTGTATACAATTTAACAATTGAATGAATATACAATGGGTAAATTTTTAATTGAGAAATATTAGCTATAAAATTCAGAAAGAACATTAAATAGTTACTCTTTTGGAAATTTTAATGGACAAATGTACCTAGGCAACTACTGTGAATCATCCTTAGCCTAACAGGTAAATTATTACTTCAGTAACTGTCAATAAGACGTCAGCATCTAGTGCACAGATCCACACTAATATATTTAAAGTCAGGATGACCAGAGACTGCCTGCCGCCTGTATAATGCAATAGGAAGTTTAAAAATCATTTTACACATGCATCTCTCCAATAACCAGACCTAATTATAGCATGACCTTGGGGACAAAAATTTGGTTTTGCGAAAGCAAGAATACAGAAGCAGGGTAGGAGCCTGGTGTATTACATAATGTGGCCTGGAAAAAAAACTAAGGTCTTATAACACAGGACAGTTTAAAATGCAGCCACCAAAGCAAACAGGTTCACCATCATCATCTATTCTGAGGATAAACAACATCCTGATAAGCTTATACTTCCTCTCCTCCCCACTAACTCCACGAGAATGTCCCCATACTCCCAATCTCCACCTCAACAGACCTCTCAACTCCCTAGGGCCTCCAGTCTCTTGAGGGTTAGGTGAGTTCTCTGACTGAATCTAGACCTGGCAGTCCTCTGCTATATATATGTTGGGGCCTGTCTATAAGCTGTCTGTAGGTGTCCAGGAAAGGTAAAGTTAGATGGCTGTAGATAGAGTTATCATCAGTTGTGAACGGTTGCTGATTTCTAAGCATAGCTCTCTGGAGAAGCAAGGGATGGCTAAAAGATCTGAACCATCCCTTCAGCCTTAGTTTCAAACCATTAATAGGCACTGATTTAACCTGTCAAAGTCTCTCCATGCTAGAAAATTAAATATTAGCCATTGGTTTGCTTCATTTATATCAGCGAAAATAATTCTTTCATAACTAGATCCACTATCCGATTGCAGTAGTGGTTTATACTCCTTCTGCCAATATGTACAGATGCCAGGTGAGAATTTGGGAGGCAGGAGAGGGTTTGTGAAATTGTCCCCATCAGGCCAATTTAAATTCCTTTCAGAGGCTCAGTAAGTACACAGCAGCATCACTCAGATATACTTGATCCTAAAGTTTTAGTATAAGTTGCCGTTGGCAATTTTTTTTTTAATTTCTGGGATTTGAAGGATTTCATGAGCATAAAGAATTAGGGATGTGATAGAGGGTTTCCGGGGGAGAAACTGGGAAAGGGGATGACATTTGAAATATAAATAAAGAAAATATCCAATAAAAATAAAAATAAATAAATGAATTTCAGTGATCTACATATTCAAAAAAATTCTGTATTATTTCCTGTCCCTGTCAACAAATATTTCCACAGAACAAATGAACAAGATTCAACATGGTATGTAATTTTTCACATTACATTAAAAGTACAGGGATGGAATTTGTGAGGAGAAACAGACAATATGGAATATCTTCTGTTCAAGTATTCAAGTTCAGCAGTCATAAAGGGTATTGAAGCTTCTAAAGTGCCTTATGGTAGTATGGCCATTTCCTTTTTGTAAGCTGCCTTTCCCACTTCCAGGTTCTCTCACATTGGTTATATATCTTACTCATATATCTAACCTATCTCCCGTTAGGTTCATAATTTTTCCTCTGAAATCACACAGCTCTGCACTAGCCTAGACCCTCCAACACCCCCCCTATACCCCACATCACCCCAACCTCTCTGTCTTCAAAGTCAAAGAAAATAATAGGCTCTTATCTTAGAACTCTCAATAACACATAGAACACATGGGCCTTAAATATCACATCAAAGTCTAAGATAACTCTAAAAATATATATCCCACCCAGAATTAAGAAATTTTTTTAAATTGCTGTTAGATTCTTGGTTGTTATTAAAGTCACATTAAAAAAAAGGTAGTTTTTTTTAAAAAATTCAGATGAATAATGACTGTAAACATGATTCAAATAGCATAAAGGTATCTAATCATCACTAGAATTTTGATGAGAAAGGCACATAATTGACTCTTTTGCTTTTTTGTTATTTGCTTGTTCATTATTTTATAAAACCAGGATATCTATATTTCCTAAATATATTGTATCTCAAATGTCTTGTTCCCAGTGTCCTTGGGTTTTAACACAGACATTTATAAGCAAGTTAATTTTTTTTCTGTGTACTGAAACTCAATTTTGCATAAGTCTCACTATTTTAGTTTTATTTATAAAGGGAATATAAATGATGCAACAGCTGTCCACCCCTACTGGTAATTTATTTCTAGAAAAGCCTCATCATACTGCCCAAGAGGAAAATATCCTCTAAATGTAATTTTGCATAAAAGTTTTCAAAGTACTTTTAATATTTTACCAATATGCTCACTCAGTTCCTAATTATTTTTGGATCCTGCTGAGTAATTTTCTCAGCTTCTTAGTACGGTGATTTGCATTCCTTCTCACATCTGGGATCTTTTTCTGCCTTTTATTTTGTATTGTTCAGATTGACATAGGCACTTCAATTTTCCCATCTTAAGAAGACAAGATAAAACTTTTCTTAAAGATGGAAATTTCCTGCATACTTGACAGTTGATTCTAGATGCCTCATTTTACATGCTTAAAATATCATCTGTGAGTTTTAATTTCTTTCCTTTGTCAGAGAAAGCTCATTCTTCAGTGTTGTTTAGCACTGAAGCTCTGTTCCCTGGAAGAGCCTATAAACTCAGTTCAATATTCACACAGTCTACAGTAATGAGGTAGTGCCCACTCACCCAAATATGTGGATTTAACTATAGTTTTACTCATACTAAGTCTAAGATAAATCCTCACTAACTACTGTACCCTGTAATTTCAAAGGAAGCAACTTTTATCTACATGAGGAACTTGGTCTGTGGTTTCCTTGCACAGATTAGAGGCATGTGGTAGCAACTGCTCTGGGTTCACATATGCAGAAGTCCTGATATCCTCAGAACAGATTGTTCATAATCAAGCATAAAAAACAACCTCTTATTACATAATCAGTAAAATACCAAAGTTTAGTCAAAAGTATACATATCGAGAATCAAGAAAATGTTTCACATTAAGGAAAAAGTTATTTAATAAGCATTATTAATATAATAATTTAATTGGAATTATAAGAATTTAAAATTAACTATAAGAGAAAGAGAGGTGGATCATTGGTTAAGAGGCCTGTCTGGCAAGCTCTGTCTGTTTCTCAACAACAATATTGCAACTCAAAGCCATTTATATCTATGTACGAACAAAAAGCAGCCTAGACTTCTCACTGCCTGAGGGAGTATGTTGATCTCTTGAGAACTGGAAACTAAATGGGGCCCCAGGAGCTATGGTCTTTAACCTAAAAACCTTATGAAACATGCTAACATGCCTCTCAAGGCAGCTACGTGAGGACAACTTCATTGTTTCCTGAAAAATAGTAAAATTACTTTAAAGAATTTATGCTTCTAGCATTATTTGTGTACAAATGAAAGTATCCTTTATGAGGTTATTAATATATATGAATATATACGTGTACACACATACATACATATACCATAAGTCCAGACTATTCTAAACAAGGTGAAAAGCAAGTAAAAGGCTAGATTTGGCTACATATCAAGACACTGTGTAAAAGTAAGTAAACATATCAAATGCTACAGGATCAAAAATTGAACATTCATTGAATTGAGATGAAACTTTTCCCCGTATGTATAGTTAATATTAACCAGAAGTTCATCTGTGAAAACATTGACAATGAACTATCATTTCCCTCTTTCAGTAATCAACTCCATTATTTTTCTCCTAGTGCTTTTTGGATTTTAATACACAATCATCACACCATCATTACAAGGAACAATGCCCTTGTATTCATTAATTTTAAAAAAGCTATTGTTCCTAATTATAAGATGAATTGGGATTGTATTTGCATAGGCACAGTAGAAGTGTGATTAGCCTAATCAAAACTCTTTGATTATGAAAATGCTTCTTTTGTATCAGTCTCTGACAATTATTCTTAAACCATTATGTTATATGATATTTTAATTGAAATATTGTTCCAAGCTATGGTAATTGTTCCACTTCTTCTAATACATGTCTGCATTCACTGCCTACAGGTTTCTAATATTTTTCTAGAGTACTCATACCTACAAACAAATGATAATTTTTAATTATCTATTATAAATCATACTTTCCAGTTACCTGATAGCCAGGATTTATAGAATGTAATGGTAATAAATAAATAAATAAATAAATAAATAAATAAATACCTCAGGAAACATGTGAATTTTGTCTATGTGTTAAGAAAAGCAGTGTCTAATCCTTGATATTTCTTATTTGAATCAATAAGGGAGCAAATCCTAATTTTGTAGAGGGTGATAATTATCTGTTCTTCTGAGTATTGAATAGAGGAGATATTAATAACATATAATTAAATATTATTTGTTTTAAAATACTTATATTGTACAGAGCTATTGCAAAAACAAATTCTGTAATACAAAATTATTTTATGTATGACAATATTCACCTAAATTCATTATCCATTTTATTTTTTCCTTTGGGACTGGAGAAACTACCAGATAGGTACGTGTTCATTATTACATAAAAGTCATGAACCTGTGATTTTTGCATTGATTGTACTTTTTAATATTTAGAAAGTAAGAAGGAATATGATAAATACATTTCTGGTGTTGTAATAAAACACTACAGCTAAAATAAACTTAGTTTATTTAGGCTAGAGTTTCGGAAGCATATGAGTCTATCATGGTGCTGGTATACAATAGCAAGCCACAGGTATGGTGAAAGGAACCAGAGTCGTGTTCTCATCTTTAACCACAAACAGAAAACAGAGAGATCAAACTGGAAGTGGGATGAGGTTTTTAATCTCAAAGTCCAAATCTAGTGACATATTTTTTTCCAATAATACTACACCATCTGAACACTCAAAACAAATACAAAAACAACAACAACTACTACTACTACTACGACTACTACTACTGCCACCACTACCACTGTGGAGCAAGATTGCCAATGCATGAGATTAGGGTGAGTATTTCTTATTCAATCCATCGCAAACAGTATGTGCTTATTCCTACATTATACTCAACATGTATTTTCTTGGTTTTACTCTCTAATTTCCTTTTAATATCTTATTTATATCTCTCATTACCTGCATCTGTACTTGTAAATTTACCTTCCCTGAGATCATATTGTTCTCATGCGTGAGAAGACATCTCATATTCTATAGTATTGCTCATTTGATTTCTGTTTCCTTTTTGCCAGGAGAAAGTCAAATGTGACTTCCACTTTATCATCTGTTTGTGATTTTCTGCTTAATTCTTTTTTATAGCTTTGTTACATAGCCTTTTATGAATCCCATAATATAGCAATTCTTGCATCAAAGGAGGAACATGTGTAGCATACAATCTTAGAGTCAGCAATATAAATACTTTCCTTGCAGGCACATATATGATCATCTTCTGCCACATATCTACCAGTGAATAAATTTCAAGATATGGCCATTCATACCAGTTAACAAAGAGAAAATATTGAGACTATAAATCAAACTGTATTGGGTTGTACTTGGTCTCACTTTATTTGGGGGTTGACTCACATGAAATAAATAAGGGGTCTGCAAATTACTAAAAAGATGTAAAGGTGAGTGTAGCTAATAAACATTAAGCACACAAAACACAACCCCCCCTTAATGAGAGAGACCACTTCATGAGGTTTAATTACTTGTAATAAATTGCATTGTAACAGATATAAATAGAAATACTCAAAGGTAACAAAATATTTTTTAAAATTCAATGTAATTCTGATTGATGCAGTGATACTTATAACTATTCAAGCCAGTTCTCCTGGGATATCAATCATTCATTTATTTACAATATTGAATTGGAGTATGCCACATGTCCATTGACCTCTTAGTAGATCTCTCAGTATTCAGGTATACTTATTTGTCAAAATAATTCAAATTTTATATAATAATATAGATAACGTGAGAGGGTAATGGTGGTATCTATTCCAACTACCATGGCTGATGAGGTTATGACCACTAGACAAGAATCTTCTACTATCATGTCTCTAAACTACTATAATTCCTAACTGTATATATTTTGCAGTAGATTTAGACCCGTACAGAAATCCATTGGTCAAAATGTAGAGACTACCTGTGTTACGCCCAGCTCAAAATAGTTACATCTACAACAAAACATACACTGGCCAAAAACATTTCACTAATCCTATTGTTTTGCTTTCCTTTCAATCTTTTTATTTACATAGAACAACTCAACCTGTAATTCAAACTATCATTGAGCTTTATACACAGTCCAGGTTCCCCTTCGATTTACAACAACCCGACTGTTTCCCACTTTTCCAAGTGATATGGTTACAAAAATAAGACACAATACACGGCTCAGAAATCTAAGCTTCAAATCGGTAAAGAAATTGTGTTTAAACGTGTTTTAAACTGAACAGGATAGCATGCCATAATCATAAAAACTCTTTTGATCTCCTCTTCTGTGACATATTAGTTTCCATTGAGACAAAACAAATCACAATAGCAACTGAAATCTCTTCTACATTTTAGGGAAATTCCTGAAGACATATGATTTTCTAAAGGATTGAAAAGTATTCCACCCTTCGATAGAGAGCATTAAGCTTGGAAAGCAAATAACCCAATACTTTCAGGAAGTCTCTGAAACTAGCCAGCTTTGATATTCACATCCCTTTCCATACACATATAAGTTCTACAGACCGCTGAAAGATAATGCCATACCAACTGAGCTCAAAGACACATTTTACACAGAACAGCCAGGTTTCATAAAAGAAGGAGAAAACAGCCATGTTGTTGGGAAACAAACAAACAAACAAACAAGTCTCCATCCTTTGAGCTGATGTGCAGTGATCTACAGGGGTCCCAGTTTTCAAGATTCCCCATCTGTATTAGAAAGGCCTTTTTGATGATTCCCTTGCATTTGAGTCATCCCAACTCATTTCCAGTAATCCTTCATGCAGACTGCTGTTAGTGGCTAAATTTAAACCACTCTGGTTCAGTTAGTTGTATTTTGATGTTATTTTCTCTATTTGGGATAAGTAGGTGTGTGTGTGTGTGTGTGTGTGTGTGTGTGTGTGTGTGTATTTCCTGACCTCAGAGAAAATTCTATCATACAGCACCTTCAATATTTATGAATTTTAAAAACTAAGCAGAATTGTTAGTATATCTGAACCCACAATCAAAATGTATCATACTCAATAAACCTTGAGAGTTAGTGAAGCAAAGAAATGATGACTTAAAATATACAGTCTTATATTTACATTTAACCAAATAGTCTACAATTCCCCACTTTAAAAAAAAGTGGTACTTTAAAAGTATCACAGAGCAGTTACATGGTTTCAGGCACATTGAGCATTCACAGACTGACTTTTGGCAAATCTCCTTGAAACTGCATTTGTGAAACAAAGTTATGGCCTCTTAAAAGCCTTGTCATCCCTTGACTGATGCATTATTTGTTCATCTATCTCTCTGGCAATCCCACACAATCTAACATATATAAGCTCTGAAAAAAAAAAGTCAATACCAACTAATGCTTCCCAAGTAGGTTTTAGTGTTTTAGTGTTATTTCAGTGAAAGGTATAATTTAGCAAACAGATTTAGCAAGCAGCAGATAAAACAATTAGTACAAAGATCCTTTGAGACAGAAGTGGCTGGCACGATACCCACAGTGAAATCTGAATTTGTAATTTAGAAAACAGATTTAGTGAGAGGCTGATGCACAAATTAGTCTGATATTTTATATAGAGATATACAAACAGCTCATAGTGTCAGAAGAAGAGAATTGGAAGATATTTACATAAAATAGTATGTCAGTTTCACCAAGGAGCAGATAATATCTTTACCACCTTTTTACTGTTTCTTTGCCTTCAATTTTCCCCCTTCATATAGTGTTGGCGTTCTAGGTTCTGGAAAATGTTTAGAATGATGACAATGATGTCACATACCATATTTTTTCATTTAGTGGGACCAGCACATTTTCAAAAATAACCAACAGCTCTCATTGGGCCACTACTGAACTGTGGGACAAAACAAAAACAAAAAACAAAAAAAAACCAATCCTTTTGAGTTCTCCCTATTCAATGTGATTTCATTTTCCTTTTTTTTTCTTCTTTTTCTTTTTCTTTATTAATAGCTTGGGCTATACAGAAGGAATAAGATATTCACAAAGCATTTGGAAACCAAAATAAACATGGTATTTTAACATGAACTGTGCAGGGCATAATTAATGATCAGGGAGCTAATAGAATCTTTGGCTAACTTTAAAAATAAAGAAAAAATTAAATGATGTGAATAGATAGTAGAGTATACTTAAAAAGTATGCTTTCAATTATACTAGCTTCAGGTTTTCTAAAGATAGAATAGCCATATTTCCAATGCTAGTCTCGTCAGTCAAAGCCAGATGCAATATTGTATCATCATAATATGCCATAATTGATTCACTAAAAACATATAATCTGGATTATCAGTGAAGAAGAAGGATAGAGAATTTGCCTAGCATGCAATAGGCCTTGGATTTGATCCCTAGCATTAAAAAAAAAACTATAAATCAGCAAGAAAATCAGCATTATAGTTCTCTGAGACGAGATAACTGCTCCAGCTATATTTTTAAATCTAGACCGACCCTCAATTAAAAATTATGAGAGGATGTCAAGAATCTACAATTCTCTTATTGTTCCAGTTGAGGTACATTTAGACTGATTTTGTAATGTAGAACTTCTTTCTGTTTATTAGTAGCTAATTATCAACCACACTCTTTCTACACACCATACTTAACCACCAATCCTACATAAGAAATGTTATTTGTCTTTAATTCCCCATTTTCTCCAACTATAGACAAAACATTTCCATGTAGATGGTTTTGTAGTGATCCTGATCTTTCCCCTCCATTAAGAAATGGTGCTAACTAAACTTAACTCTTTACACAGCTCTTTGTTTTCAACAATATGAGAAATAGTAGATTATATTTATACAAATATACTATGTAGGATTAAGTACTCTTAATGCCTATTGAATATTACAATTACACAACTAATATACTTTAGGATATTTTCTATTTCTCAATTATATGTTAGAAAATTAAATGGCTTAAAATGAAATACATAATCACTGTAGTCTATTTCACTAAGAAATAGAAGTATTTTTATCTTTGTATTTAACATGTTTTCATGTGTACATAGTGGTTCAAGTTTGATTAGTGATGAGTTTAAATTTTAAAAAAAGTTTTTCAACTGCAAAAGAAACCCACCACTATCTCTATCAGCAACATACTTTCTTAAGTGATAAAAAAAATCATCTCAGACAAAAATCAACTTTAGAATACACAGATTCAATGCAATCCCCATCAAAATCCCAGCACATTATTCGACGACATGGAAAGAGCAATTCTCAAATTAATCTGGAAAAACAGAAAACCAAGAATATCAAAAACAGTTCTTAACATTAAAAGAATGTCCAATTTGATTGCCTACTTTTGCACAAGGGAAATGAAGATGAAAAGGAAGAAATTTCACTAGACATGTAGGAGTTTGGGTGTCATATAATTATATATAATGCGTCTTGATTTATTTTCAACTTTGACTTAAAGAAGATTTTAATAAGCTGTCAATGTAAAATTAAAATAAAGCAGATCCAGGTAAGCATGGACATGGAAAATATAGAGTTTGGTTACAAATAGTGGCATTGCCATCCATTGAAATAGTTCTGAAGTTATCGATAAGGCATTTTAAAATATAGTTTCATTAGGTATTTAATGTAAGTGTTCCATTACATTTAAATTTAAAACTTCTACAGGGAGTTTGTTTGGAAAATAAGAAATGTATTTTCCCTCACAAAAAGTATTGGAAGCTATAAATGTGTCTAAGGAGTCTGTGTGTCTATTTTGTCATCAGTTTATACATAATACACAATCAAATAACATATCCCTACTATGAGAGAGGACTCTTCTTCTACAAAATCTTGGACATTGTCATTATACCCACCATGAAAATCCTGAAAAGTGTCTGTGATATCAGACAGTTGGGATGACATCTCAATTCCAAACAATGACTTCATTCAACCTCTTAACTATAATTAATGAATATGAATGTGATTGATTAATTTAAAACTGGTTACTTTTAAAGTTATTTCCAACAAAGATTCCTTCCACTTAGGGAAAGAAATAGTGTACACAATGCAATGTAAAATTTAGTTTCCAGTTTAACTGTTTCTAATGAGGCTGGCTAATTGTTTGAAAGCAGTTAGAGATAAGCCAACTGTTGCTTTACTTAATGAGCCCTCTAGTCCTAGCCTATAATTTATTTCTGACTCTTGGTTTGCTATACACAGGATGGAGTCATAGGAGAGATTCCAATAATAATTCATGGTGATTATGAAATTCATATACTTGTTAAAGACCTGAGGATGTGTTTTACGATTTAAAGACTGTGTCATTTGATTTAACTAAGCAGTCAAAGATAGGACAGGATAAAACCTTCTGAGATAATTCATTTCATAAACATAAAAACAGGTGTTTGTTAAACTAATAGATTTAGCCAGGTGTTGCGTTTTGTATTATGGTTAATTAAAAAGAGAGGGTAATAGAGTTTTAATATTTAATAGGTAACACAAAATAAATATTATCATTTTTAAAAATGAGGGAAAATGCCAACATGAAAATGTGAAATCTTAACAATTTAAACCAGTATAAAATATTTTAGGCTCTGTGTTTGAATAGTAGAAACTTGAGTCACATTTATGCAATGATACTTAAAATGAGTTTAAAAAAATAAGTTGAACTTAAAATTTAGCAATGTTAAAAAAATGTATCCTATCTCTATAGGAGTAACATAGATTATTTTTAACATTAAAATAGAAATTTCAAATGCACTTGGACATTTTTGAATTAGAGATCATCAATATTCTCTTTTAGTTTGCTAATTATTGGGTTTTGCTTACCACTTTAAACATTAGTCCAAAAATAAAATTTGATTGACTGTGAATTCTAAGCTTTATACGTGGTTGTTACAGTATACCAAATGCCTGATATGCATATAATAGCTATATACTGAGTATATAAATAGAAAACCTGTTTCAGAAAAGATTTATAGGAATGACTGAGAACAAATTCCAGTACAAATCTTTGAGCTCTGAGCGGGTTTTATTTCATTTATAGCAAGTGATTTTTAGCAATTACATATAAGGTAGCTTTTGTTTCTGAACTTAAACATTTTTGAATAATGATATTTCAGTTTCTTACCATCAGTCTCATTTTCAAAAACTATACACATTTTAGGTTTTAATAGTAATAATTCTCATTATTGATTATATGGTACTATGTGTTGTAGATCCATGTCTGATAGAAAACCATTTCTACCCGACTTCCAAACTAACAGCTATTTTCACCCCATGATTTGATGAATTGGACATCACTATTACAAATGGTTTTGGTTTCTTCTCTTCTTTTCCTTATCATTTCTTCAGTTTTTTCCTCATAACGTTTTGAAGAATGTCCGCTCTATTATGAAAAAAATTTTCTTATTACAAAAGAGAAGAATGAGAAAGACAGAGTTTGGATTGCTCTATGTACAAATAGTGATGAAATCAAATATATTTACTTGGTGACACTGGTAACTCTTGATATAGCTGAAAACTGATCATTTGAATTGCAAAGAATAGAGATACTGATATTTAGATGATATTAAGTGTAATACATGCTGTTGCAAATGAAAACACACAGAGTAGTCATTATTTTATAAAACGTTATATATGGTTAGCAGGAAAAACTACATGAACTTGTCTGCAGCTATCACACTATTTCTATTTATATTTAACCAATTACTATAGCTTCAATATTTTCCAAGCATACCTAAATACTGTTTTTAGCAGTTTTTATGATTAATCTTTTGTAATAGTAGTGATGGTCATAAAGTATTTATACTTTACAATTTCCATAAATTCAGGTAAGCTGCACTCAGACACTCTGCACTCTCTCAGGTCCTCAGTCCCAATCCTACTTTATCATCCCTACTACTGTAATAGAACAAGATCTGAAGACTTCATTCCCACAAGCCCCTCAATCCTGTAGATCCTATAAACCACGTCCTTCTAAAATCTTTCCTCCAACTCATCACTGCATTCTGGCCTCTAGAACCATCAGATGAACACACCAGCTGAGCAGGCCAGGAAAATAGGAAACAAAGAGCCATCCATTACCCTCATTGAAAAATCAGAGGAGAAACAGAAACCAAGGAACAAAATATTCACCCAACGAATACAAGCCAAGAAACCAGCACCTAGACCCAAACCCAGATACCTAGATACCAAAGTATGAAAACAATTGATAAGAGCCTGGAGAAACTCTCTCCTGGAGCTCTACTGTCCTACTTCACCAGTCCCTAAAGCATAAAAAAAAAAACAATTTGAAATCCACTATATAAAGATGATAGAGGTCCTTAAAGAGGAAATAAATAACTTCCTTAAAGAAATCTAGAAAAACACAAACAATGGGAGGCAATGGGTAAACTTTTTAGTGAAACCAAGTAAAAACCCAGAAACACATGAATAAATAATTAATAAATTTATTTAAGACATGAAAAAGGAAGTAGAAACAATAAAGAAAACACAAACTGAGGGAATTCTGGAAATAAAATATTTTATATTTCAAAAGGGAAACTACAGAGGCGAGCTTCACAAACAGAAGACAAGAGATGGTAAAGTTAATCTCAGACATTGAAGATAGAATAAAAGAAATAGATACATACATAATGAAGAAGTTCCATTACACTTCTGTGCAATATGAGAATTAAAATCATACTGATCTAAAAGAACATGGAAATTTTATAGTTTTAAGTAGATAGATAAACCATACAATTAAATGCCTATTAGTATCCTAAATATAGATGTTACTATCACTGAAGCTGATTGCCTAGGTCTTATAAAGAATAGGATTTTGCATCTTCATGTACAATATGTTTTACTAGTAAGTAGGCTTGTATGACAGTTGAGAAGGATGGACGACATAAGTGAAGTGGAAATTTTTTGTTTCTTTAACAATTTAGTTGTGTCAGGTGATGTTGTTCTGGAAGCTGTCTTATAAGAGGGCATTCAATGTTTTGCTGAAATCAGACATTTGAGAGGGCCTGTGATATTTATAAAGAACATCAACAGAACCCTACAAATATTGTATAGCATTGCTATGCTGTACAAGGATTCTCTTCCTTGCTGGTCTTCGCTGGTCTTTGCTGGTCTTCGCTGGTCTTTGCTGATCTTCACTTTGTTGAGAAAGAGGGAAAAACAAAAAAGGACAAAGAATTCCTTATGGTACTCCAGTTGATTCCAGGTGCTTTCACTGAATCATGCTGATTCTGTGGAGCCCTGCTATTTCTCTTTGATCCAGCCACTATTCTTGATTTGTGTTTGGTGATTGCTACTGAACTGGAAGACTGGCATCCTAATAAAAAAAGAGTAGAATCACTGTAAAGCACCACTACTAAACAGGTTCACTCTTCCCTTTTCCTATTAACCTTCATTCTCTCCTTACTCTGGTTGGTGGGCTATAAGGGAGGTTGAAGCATATAAGAAGCCTAAACAAAGTAGGCTTTGAAAAATCTAAGCCTATCCATAGGCAGTTTGAAATTCAAATGTTTGCAAGTAAGGAAAACTATGATCAGTGATCTGGAAGTATGAGTGGGTGATAAGGAAACAACCAGCATTGTGACCACTTATACTTAATGTCTAATATATTAAAGAAAAATCCAGAAGTAAAGCTTAATTGAGTGTCTTAAAAAGCAATGCATCTGTATTCATTCTGCTGAATTAAAAGTAGGGCATCAGTATGAGCAGGTACAAGCAAAAATAAATGGTAAGCAGTTTAAGTTCAAAACTAAAATGAAGACAGCAATAAAATAAAAGAGGATTGTGTTTAATAACTTGTGCAAGCCAAGCATTTAGCTGATTTGCATATTTGAAAGAGAGATGAGCAGAGATGATTGAAAGCATTGATTAAGATCACAGTGCATTCTGACATTTTAAATCTGATTTATCCAACTGAGAATAGAGGCTTTTATTATTGTCTGAGTTTCTAAACTTGGAAATGACCATATGATTTAAATGATCATTTAGTCTTTTGCCTTAGTTTAAGAATATTTAAATTTTATGTTTTATCATAATAGATAGAGGCTTGAATCTATTATATGTCAAAATTGTTTATAAATTTCTTGCCTCAGCTGAAGTTCTTCCTTTTAAATGAGACTTTTGTTGATATGGATTCATGAATGGGTACATTATGATGAAAGAGGTAATATATCAAATTATTTATTAAAAGGAACTAATAATGAAATGAGGCAGATAGATGTCATTAGAGTAGACAGACTTTAAGAGCAGGAACAAGCTTATTCCTGGGAACATGAGGAGAAAAGAAAATAATGAAATTTCACCATGAATAAAGAAAATGTGAGCTGGCCATTATTTTGTGTTATTCATTCAAGTCAACATAGTTCCCAAGTTCTTCCTTTACTCTTCAAGATACCATGTATTTGTTATTAGCATAAATGTCTATACATATGAATTTCTTTATATACAATACTGATTGAGAAAGAATCGTACAAAGCAATGACTCTTTTTACTAAGACAAGAAATGGGATTTTTATTCATCAAATGACACACATACACATCACAGTTTCTCCTTATCATAGTGATTTAAAAGTAGTATTAAAGCAAGCATCTTTAGGCACTTGAGTGAAAGTCAATTGATCTTCCTTTTAATTTCTCTAATTTTCTTGGGTGTCTTCTCAGCTTTCAATTAATGTGTAACTGTTACAGCTGTAGTCATTTTTTATCTTCCTTGAAACTTATTCACAATATGATTATATCTCTTCAGATAGTTTTAAATTCCATTCATAAATTCATAAATACCACTTAATTATTTTTTGTGAATTCTTATCTTTCATTTAAACTTGACTCAAATATCAAGAACAACCTTCCTTAGGTTATGTAGAAAACTCAAAGAGCTCTCAAAATTAACACAGCTATATAACTGCCTTCATTTTTTCCCAGTGTTTTGCTTTAGGAACTAAAGCCGTCAGTAAACTCTGGATATCAGTCTAAAATCTGTCAAGATTGATTTCTTTCTTTCTCTCCTAATATGAAGAGATGTTACCACACAGGTCACCAACCATAAATACTTTTGACCACCATTTCCTCTTATAGGTCTAAATAAATCTATCTTCAATAAAGCA
Organism: Grammomys surdaster; assembly: GCF_004785775.1. NCBI lineage: Eukaryota > Metazoa > Chordata > Mammalia > Rodentia > Muridae > Grammomys > Grammomys surdaster. The sequence continues at coordinate 3,034,585 of NW_021620961.1, forward strand.
GCTTTTTTTTCAGTTTCCACAGTTCTAAGCTTTCTGTTATTCCATCAGTGTCTACAGATTTGATATACTGAAAATCCATGAATTGAATACCTAACCACTTTGATCTCTGTCTCTCAAACTTACTTCATAAATTCTGTATCTTTATGTTTTTAACTCAACTGTGACATTAATATTTTGGTTTTTGTTTATTCCACATAGCAATCAAACATTATTCATTATAGCTAATATGTTTTTAATTTAATAATTTTGACTTTCCACACTGATTGACTTTAAAATTTATATTGTTTTAAATATCCACATTCAGTTTACTATCATGTTATTTCTACGAATTATTATTCCCTTTCTGGATTTGTCTGGAAGCCATTGCTGGGATCTTGGTAATATACAGCTGTTATTGATGACATTTTTAGGAGCAAACATAATCTACTCTCAGCTACTAACTTATGAATTATGCCCCCTCAATAATTCTTTCATTATAATCATATGTTGACATCATATTTTTATGTTAGTTATATTTTATATGTTGTTCATTTAATTTTGTTACATACAATAATGAAGATGACATTTATAATAAATATGCCATCAGTTATACCTTGTCTCAGTATGTTTATAATCTTAGGAGACTGTATATATTTACAGTATATTTGACATATACTTTTCCAACTTTATCAATCACTGAGTTAATTCTGAGAAGTGAAAAATCTGAATAAACAAGATGACAGTGTAAAAATAATATTGCAACAAAGAGTGTCTTAATGAAGTTATAAGATTTGAAATAAATAATATCTGTATCTATGTGTGGGAATCAGAGTAGAATAATGGTATAAGAACTTCTTTTTAATCATCTGGAAAGATTATAACCCAAATCTGTTACATTAATAGTCTAATACATGTGAAAGAACACACTAGTAAGTATTCATCTAACTGTGTGTTTTGCACAATATGGATCATTATAGTAATTTATACTCTACATTTTGTAAATAGAGTGAGACTTTTACTGGATTCAATTATTCTTTAACAAATACACAGAGTAAGTATTTTGCATTTCATTATAGAAAATGTTTACACCGTTCCTTCGTATGTTTTGGTATTATCCATCCTGAAGTGTGGGCTAAAAGTACAAATCTTGCCAGTGGGAGGCAGGAAATAGCACATATCTAAATCTCAGTGGAAGTGCTGCCTTTTATTAAATATGTCAATGAAAATATGTCAAATGTAATGTACAATATGACAATTCTTATTGTGCTGACAAGAATGCTTAAAACCATATTATAAATGGTAAAACTATTGGCACCAGCAGTTCAAATATATATCTTTATGTGTATAGTCTTAATACACTTCATTTCAAATGTTCAAGATTTATCACAAGTCTGGAAAAATATGTATTACTATTATGCATTTGAGTGTAATAAATTTTTCTTAGAAAATATTATCTTAGGAACATATTTTAAAGGCAAAAGTAAGGGATTTTGAAAAGTAATAATAAAAGTAATTAAAACACAGTGAACAAACTCCTCTGATTTAAAGTTATATCTGAATATGACACTGTACAGATATCAATATTTTCATTTAAAAGGGAGGAAGGTAAAGGAGAGATATCAAGACAACCATTTCTTTGCTTTGAAAAATCAACCAAAGTTGTTCTTCAAAATGGGATCTACTTACTTATGCAAAACTGTTGAACTATAAGAGCAACAGCAGTCTGACATGCTATTTCCCTTGATTATCTTTCCTGCTCAAGTTTTTAACACTATAGGGCAAAAGGTTAGTTGTTAAAATCAACTATATCTGGTTGAATTATTACTAGTCTTAGTAATTAATAGAAACTGGAAAACAGACAACCTGAAATTTTACTCTAGGTCAATACAAGTAAAACCCCATTAGCCAATAATTTAAAAGGGAGATTTAATAACACACATGGAAGGATTTAGAAATTTAGGAGGCAGTTTACGTTAACAGAAACAGCTTCACAGAAACGAAAATCTTGGCAGGACACATATTATAAATAAAAAGAGAATTATTATGTGTTTGTAAATACATAGAAATATTTGACAATTCTATAAAGAGTAAATAACAAAATTTTAAAAAGCAGTGTAATATGAAATATAATTTAAAAACATTCAATGATCTTTGTTTTGTATTGGTTTTGGTAAAGTGCTGTATATTTTCTAAGTAGTTCTAAGTAGCATTTTCCTTAAAGGCTTATCATGCCAAAGATTATGTTGAAGTTCTGGTCATCTTATTTCCATATCTCTGGTACCAGAATTATAGCTTTGCTCCATCAACCCATTTATGAGGTGTTTGCAATCAAACATTTGACTTTTTATATGTCAAAAATGCTATCAATTGAGACAATCGACTATCTCAAAAAAAATCTCTAAGGATTTTAGCATTATCTTTTTCTTACAAAAAGCATTTATAAAGTATCTATATGTGCATACACAACTGTATATATAACATTAGTAGCTACATAACATTTGATATACAGGCAGAATCTTATCAGTTTCAGACAGTGAAGGCAATCTACTGTTAAATGAGTTTTAAGAATGGATGAGTGTTCATGTGTATATCTGTGTTCACGTGTATATCTCTATATACTCTCTATTTTGCAAAATCCAGTAGCAAAAATATTTGGTGAATAAACATATTTTCTAACACTTTATGGAAACAAAAATCTATTTTCAGAGTCTCTGTGACATTTTGGATTCTACACAATGTAAGCAATTAAAAATTTCTCTATAAATTTGAGGATTATTAGAAGTCAAAATTAGACCTTTACCTAATCTTGACTGAGTTTTGCAATGTATATCCCAGAGCAATGACAAACTACCATCATTGTGAATGTCAGGACAATTCAATAAAATATTAAGTAAAATCTAGAAATCTTTCTAGAAGTCTCAGAAGTTAATTGCACTTTTTTCTCTCTCAGAGGACATGGATCCAGTTACTAGTTACAGATGGTATCTGACTACTGTCTATAACTACAAATCCATGATAGTTTACTCTTTTCTGGTCACAGAGGGAAACTAGAGTCATGTGAATGTACATACAGACACACAAATATATACATAAAAAATGATCTTTAAAAGAACATTAACAAGCCAAAACATCATTAAACATGTACCTCATGTGAGACAATTGAAACTGTGACTAGGTGTAAAGGTTTATTTACTAAACACACAAGGAATTATATTCCTTGTTTATTTAAACAAATAGGAAAAATATACAGGGAGAAATGAGAATTAGGAATTGATGAAAATAAGAATTTTTGGATTGTAAGGTATTAATATCAATTTTGAAAAGATGCCCATAAATGCAGATATAAAAATGCACCAAAATTAATAATCTAACATATATGATATATCATATATATCATAAGATATCATTTATGTAATATATGATATGTTTTTCAAAGACAGTGAGAAAGGAGTAGAGGCAGAGAAAGAGAGGGGTTGGGAACATGTGGAGAGGAGGAAGGGGAGAGAGGGGAAAAGAGGTTAGAGAAAAAGAAAAAAATCATTAGAGAGAGAAAAAATCAGAGGGAGGAAATCTTTCTTGGAGTACAAGAAATTTCCAATACTTAAAAATCAATTTGAATATACAAGAATACAAAAATGAATATTAAGTGATACAAAAGAATTAAAATTTGTCCAAATCCTAAGAACAGTTTTATCATAGGGTCCATAGCCTCAGTGGATACATATACATATACACATATACATATACATATATATACATATACAACACCTATAGGTAAGCTTCAGGAAACACAGCAAAGCAAATGTAGAAACATTTTAAGAGTCAGAGCACTAGGAAATCTACTATAATATTTTATCTCCTTAAATGACAAGGAAACTTTATCCATGCATGTTATATTAACAGTAGGGATATCTAAGAAAAGATTGGACAAGGATTATTCCGATAGGCTAGCTAACATGGAATGGGTAGATATTATAGGAATCCACACTTAGACACATTCTTTGACAAAATAGCACAAGAATGGTCCCTAGGCCACATATTAATATTTTTCCTTCTGAAATTCATTGAGTTGGGGCCTCACAATTCACATAATCCACAATACCACTGTCTTCTATTCTTGTACTATGTGGCCTCGTAAGATACAGTCAAACTATGGGAGAAAGGTTCAAAGAAGTCAAGTAATAGAATAAAAATAGTTACCAGTGTGGAATGAGGAACTGGGAGTAGTCACTGGAAGGTTCCAGATGCCAGGGAAATGAAATATTCCCAGGACCCAACAGCGATGATTTTAGACAAAATACACAGAGAAGGGGAGCTGATCCTGTTGAGACCACCTTCAGGAGATAGGCATGGCCCCAGGTCAAGGGATGGGGCTACACATCCATGTCAAAGTTTTTAACCCAGAAATTTTCCTGTCCAAAGGAAGAACAAGGACAAAAAATGGAGCAGTTACTAAGGAAGGCTCGACTGCGGACTGCCCCACCTGGGGATCCATCCTGTCTGCAGACACCAAACCAGACACTGTTGTCATTGCCAAGAGGCACTTGCTGACATGAACCTGGTGTGGCTGTTCCTTGGGTGGCTCAGCCAGCAACTGACCAATGTAGATGTGGATGCCTGTAGCCAACCATCAGACTTAGCTCAAGGAACCTGGTGGGGGAGCTAGCAGAAGGAATAGAGGAGCAGAGGGGAATTCCAATTCCATAGAAAAAAATGACGTCAGCTGGTAAGACTACCCAGTGCTCCCAGGAACGAGACCACCAACCAAGGAGTGTACAGGGAGGGATCCATGGCTCCAGAAACATATGTAGCAGAGGATGGCCCTGTCTGACATCAATAGGAGGGGAGACCCTTGGTCCTGTTGATGTTGTGTGACCCAGCATAGCAGAATGCTGGAGCGATGGGGCAGGAGAGGGTGGGTAGGTGGGAGAGCACTCTCATAGAGGGAAAGGAAAGGAATGAGAGGGTGGCTTTGGGATAGGGGCTTTGGGGAGGGGTAACCAGGAAATGAAATATCGTTTGAGATGTAAACGAATGGAATGACTAATGAGAAAAGAAAAAAGGAAAAAAAAGATACACTTAAACTGACCAATCAGTTTCTAGTCCATAGTTCAATAGTGTTTTATATCCCTCCAGATGAAATCATGGTTAGGCCTTTCACAGCAGTACAACAGTCTCTAGTACCAGCTTCCCTCTTAGAGTGTTATGTCTGTGATGCCATGACAATGGAAATTCTTATAAAGGAAAACATTTAATTGATTTAAGGGGTCTAGACAATCATTAGTCCATTAGTGATGCAGGCACAGAGACAGATAGGGTGTTAGAAAGGTAGCTGAAATGACCCCCAACATATTTCCCCCAACAAGATCACATTTCTTGCTAATCTTAGACATTTAGAGTGATCTCCTAATGACCGAGCATTCAAATCTATGTGCTTAGGGGAATTATTTTATTCAAACCATCACATCCTTCAAAGCAGTTGTTGGAATGTACCTGCCGAAAGATAGAAATATATGATAGATTATGTTGTCTACCGGAGATGACATATTATGGCGGCAGGAACACAGAGCAGCAGTGTTGGCCTATATAAGACCAGAATAAAACTGAGCCTATCACATTTTATTATGTATAGGAGAGGGGCTCAGAAGGGAACATTCATCACAGTAGAGTCATAGGCACCTCCGAGGTTGGAGGAGAAAGGAATTCATGCAATGTAGCCACTGATACATCATTTTCTCTCAAATAAGTACCACCTACAAAGTCTGATAGAGACAACACTAATTAAACACACTGAGGCATGAAAGTAGGATAGCAGCTTGGAAAAAGGAAGGTATTTGGTGAGAAAATGAAATGCAGACCTCAATCAATATTTGAAAAAAAAAACAAATAAAAATAAAATGTTTCAGCCAAAACTTTGATTAATAATATCAGATAGACAAATATCTAGTATACAATGGAGGTGAAAAATAATGGAAATTTTTTTTCCATAACAAATCAAAATCTGTTGTTAAAGAAAACAACTTTGACCTTAAGTTTATTGTGATCATTTAAACTGCAGAGGAACCATTAAGAAAATAACATAGAAACTCTACTTGATTTTGATACACTTTGTCAAAGAATGAATACATAAATTAATTTACAAAATGATGCTCTACATCACAGATAATTATGAAAATGAACTGTAAAACCAAAATATATGAATTCTTAAGCACCACAGCAGCTAGAGAAACATATGAACAATGATACAGTATCACAGTGATGAGGTAGATGGAGAGTACTCATGTCACTAATAGTGTAACATGTACATTTGCGTAGTCTATCACAATTTCTTAAAAACATTAAGCATAATATTTAATGTGACAGTATGATTCATGGGAAATAAATAGGTAGATGACATTAAAGGACAGAAATTATGAATATATTCAACATGAGTGTAGAAGACTGATTCTGTCCTGACAAGAGCAAGAAGTCTGTTTCGAGTGATGATGACTATTCAGAAACGTATTCTCATATCTGGTATCAATCACATCACATTGCTTTTGTATCAGCTCCTGAGGAGCTCAGATTAATGCAATAGAGTCTTATGTTTCACTGTTCTGAATGCCAGAACTTTAAAATAAAACTCACAGCAGGACTATATTTGCTCTGAAATTTCTAGGGATAAATCTTTTTGGCCACCTAGAGTTCTTTATATCTCTTCAAGCAATCATTGTGTAGCTGCAGAATTCAAAGCTTACCTCCACCTTCATACATACAGATGTAAAGATTCTGTGACCATTCCCCTCCTTCATGGATATGAACCCTTGGCTTTATAATGTAATGTTAGATATAAGCCAAATAATCTTACTATTCTTTAATCAATGAATATTCAGTCATGATCAGGTTTCAGGTATTTCCAAGTGAACAAACATATCTCTAGCACATACTACTTAATATGTTGACAGTCACTTATTTTTACTATAATTAAAGCCAGAAACTATGCAAGCTTAAAAAAAAACCTAAATTAGAAATAAAGTGATAGTATTTCTTCAAATTCAAAGTACCATGTTAAAAGGTTGCAATATTTGATCTGTGACCATGAGACTGGGAAGCATAAACATCACACATCCAAACACAGTAATATCAGTAAAATAATGCCACATGACTTTACAGGAACACTTTAAGCATAGGGACAACAGTGAAGCTTTATAATCCAAAAGATGTACCCATTTAATGAAAGACAATGATGCATGTCCATAACCATTGAAAAAATGTATGGAAAAAATATTGAGCCTTCTCTCTGCTTATAGAGCTTTCCAATCAGTGACTTAATCCCCTTGGAATTGGGAGATCTGCTCAAAGATTCCTGTTTTCTAAGAGCAACTTTTCAGTTCAAGCTATGTGTGTCAATGGAAAGACTATATTAGGTATATATACCTGTCAAAAATCAAGCAATTATTTACTCGTTATAAATATGACTACTGAGATAGGGCATCTACAAAACATCCTTCAGAAGAGAACTGGGTAGTGCTAGTGAAGGTCTCATGGTCTGGATTATTCCAAATATATACATTGATCTAGAAGAGTTATCAATCTGTTTTGTAGCAGTACCCAATTAAACCTCGATTGATCCTGGCAATGGCTGGATGTTATTGCTACCCACCCCAATGCTTTGTATTCCCAAATGAGAACATTTATATTCCCACAGAGAACATTTATATTTTAATATGCCTAAAATCACTCAATGGCTGAGCTACTTCTTAACTTCCATGTGGCTAACCTAATCCCCTCCAATAATCCTGAGTTATAACTCATTAACATCTATATTCCATCTTTGCTGACCCAGACATGTATGTACAACCCTCTTGGGCAGCAATCCCAAGCTTCTACTTGGCAAGTATGCTCTCTGTTCTGCACATCTCAGGCATGATGTCTCCTCCTTCACCAGAATGGCAGCTCTTTCCTTCTTCCTTCCTAGGTCCCTTGCCTGAGAATCTTAAAAGTCTGGCTTCTTTCTCCCTACCCAGTCATTGATCATCTGAAATGTTATTTAACAATCTCAATTTCGCCAACTGAGGGCGAGGTTCCTTCAGCATCATGCAGATGTGTGAATTCTCTTGCAATTTGGGGGACTCAGATTAAAATAGTAGGAACATTAGACCAAACATACAACACTGTTATATTGCATTTGACGAATTAAAAGAACAGCTATGGTATCTGTGATAGTACAGAGATAGATAGCAATAGAACATATCTGTACTTGGAGTAGACTGATGTCTTCTGGGTACGACATGATTAAAGACTACAACCATCATGAAAGAGAGATTGTTATGCTGAATTATGGAGACTCTTATCCAGTAGCACTGGAAAAAAAATGAACGTGGTACAATGATAGCTGAATCTATGGAAATTTCAGCTCAGCTATTAACACAGCTTATTGAAGGGATATTTAAGAACCTTCTCTGTGATTAAATCTTTATTCTCTCTTACTCAATTTCTGCATGATGCTTTATGTGCTAGTACATACAAGTATGGGAAGTAGATCTGAAGTTGTATTCCATGATGAAATTTCTGTGGGGTCAAGAGAGAGTGATTTTTTCCATCATTCATTGTGGGACTGTGTAAGGGTATCTTGGTTCATGGTTGAGCATGGGGCTGGAACCCTGAGACGCCAAGGGAGAAATGGCAGGCGTTCGGCCACGTCCCCAGAACCCAGAGTCCTAAAACACAGTCTAGTCTCCATAGACCTACATTGTTCAGTCATGTAGGCCATTATAGCCCCTCTCAAAGTGCACAGGTAAAGGGTGTGACTACAGGTCTCAGGCCCTAGGGATTTACATACTAATGAAGGCCAGAGAGAGGAGCAAATTAAGCATTCTTCTCCAGACCCTTCCCCTTTCTCCCTCCCTATTTATCTCAGGTCTGTCCTGAGTTTCAAGGGGGTACACCCAGATCCATCCACCATCCTCCATGAAAATAAACCTTTCTGGAACCAAGGACTTCCTCATGTCATTGGGGTCTGCTGTTGCCAAAGCTTCCAACCTTTGGAACTCCAGACCTTTCTCCCGTATGTGGGACCCGCTGTGGAAAGCATCCTGGACTCCTCCACTGCATCCACTTTTTTCCACAATTCATTTCTTTAGAGTCACCCATGCTCCTCTACATTTCCTTTCCTAACTGTTGCTGTAATTACTTCCATAAAATTCAATGGTTCACTAAGTAGGAATCAAAAGGATTATTTTGTCTGTCTGTCTTCTATGCTTTATGTAAGTTAAATAGATGGTTGCTCACATCTTACCATTAGAAGTATGCAAATCCTCTATAAATATTCTACTTTATGTATGTATCATTTACATACGTAACTTTTATCTAAATTATAGTTTACTTTCATGCTGATAAGTCACTTCAAATCTATTCCAGTAATATTTTTCTTATTTTCAATGGTATATGTAAGTTACAATTTAAGACTCAAGGACAAGAATATTATTGGAGTTGATTAATTTGGAATATTTTATTTCATAAAATTCAAATAAGGCAAATATTGAATACACAGTGAATGCTTCAATTTCCTTTATTCATAGTTTACAATAAAGAAGGCAGATTCAACAAAACATGGAACATAGTTCCAATAGACTCACATTTCTTTTTTCAGATTGTTTTTACAGTAATATTGTTTATTATTTCTTTTTTCTTACCTCACAATCACCTTTCCCTAGAGGCTTCTTTTCAAAAAGTATATATTAAATTATATCTTTATTTATTTCTAGAAATATATTTTGTTTAATATTCCACTAATATCCTCTTACCAAAACATTTGCTTCCAAAATTTATATCTTATTTTTTGTTAAAAATACAGAGTCCACTAGTACTTTCCATGTGTGAACAGACATGAGGACATACAATTGTGCATGGATACTTTGCAGTGGTCACAGCCTCCTCCAAAGATCGCTTCTCTCATTTCATCAGACAGCCAGTTGCTACACAGGTAGATGTGAATCTCTGCGAGCCCTCCTGCTTACATCATTACTAGAGTTTGACTATGTTGTTCTTCTGGAAGTCTTGTATATTTAATTATAGCTGCCATGAGTTTTTGTGTGCAATGTCTATAGTATAGCCAAAAGGTAGAAATGTATACAATTCCTTTGTATATTCTACATGTACATAATTTCCTCTCCCTTTTGCATGATTTCCCTTGTGCCTCATTTGGGAAAAAAAAAGTAGTATAAATGATCCACCCATGAGTGATTGAACATTCAGTTATTTATTCTATGCACTGGGAACCAAAGACAGAGAAGCATAAATCTATGTATATAATTATAAATTACCAGACAGTATTGACAACATTCTCACTCGGCAAAAGAACAGTAGTTTCTCCACTAGCATCTATGACCTCTTCAGCCATAGCTTTTACCAGGTATAAACTTACTTCTATGAACCTAGCCTTGAATTCATTCAGCAAACACTGATTATTTCATGACTGAGGTGTCTCTATTGCATCAGTAGGTCCATCTTCCCAGAAAGTTGGTGTTGTTGCACACAGAGACCAGCTGCTATCTCTAATATTTATGTGATGATTCCACCCCTCCCCCGAAAAAAATAAATTCTGGAAGGTCTTCAGAGTCTTAAGTTTTACTTTTTGTAAAAGCAAGTACAAAATAAGGAAATTATAATATTCATCACTCACTAATAATCAGTACCATAGGTTAAGATAATTTATGCTTAGTCATTACTTTCTTAAAAGCAAATTTTAATATTTGATTGGGTTAATCATTTCATTTCATAAGTGCTGCTATTTCAAATAAGCTCATACACTGAAAATCAAATGAATACATTCTCTTAATTCTATGTTCTACTCCCTAGAGACAACCCATAAATATAGGTGATTATATGTGAGTTCATCAGGTTGAAATTTCATTTTTTAAAACCACTTACTCATATTCAAAAGGTTTCCAATTTGGATCATCGTTATCAATAATAATAGTACTACAGGGATCTAATGATAATTGTCATCAATCTGCCCTTATTGCAAGGTATTACTAGCATCTGTGATGGAACTTATAAACTGACTCCAAGTTCTGAAATTTTTTAGAAGCAGAAAGGAATCAACAACAAAAATACTTCATAGGGTACACAAACACCATCTTGATTTATTAGAAGTCTAAGCCACCAAAACTCAATTCTACTAAAGCATTTCTATCTTTTGCTCTAGATGTTAAAGTTTTAAAATAATATCCTCTTCTACTTAAAAGCACAATTACTTCCTATTCTAAATTAAGTGTGGAGAGCTTTTGGGGCTGCTTGGCAGAAATCTGACATTGGCTAAGGACAAGGAAATGGGCTTTAGGCAGATCATGACAAGGAAGTAAGTTCAGGCAAGAGTCTATTTTTAGGCTAGAACAGAGAAATAATTTCAGTCAGGAATCCAAGTCTTAGGCTAGAACAAAGAAGTAGGCCTCAGGCATGAATATGACTGTGGGCTAGGACAGGGAAGTAGGCTCAGATACTTTGTCATCCTGATGAGCCCTTAGAAACAAAGATACTGAGAGTGATCATGATAGTGATCATGGGACTTTGTATATTGCCTTGTTTGTTCCTTCACTGTTTGTTTCTATTGTATTGTTGGTTCCTCAACCTAGAACTGACCTAAATACTTGCATGTAATTAAAAGGATTTAAAAGAAATTTGGGATTAAACAAACCTGCCTCAGCCTTCAGTCTCAGAACTGGCTGGGGTCATGCTACAATTTTGTCTAACTGTCTCTTTTCTTTTAATCCTCACTCCTGTGCTGGAGAACCTGTTGACTGACAGAGCAAGCTTGGTTAATTATATAATTAATAAAATATATGAGGTATAGTATATTACAGATATAACTGCATCATTAATAATGAAATGTATTTATTTTGATTTAGATGGATTTATTTTCATCTTGTAGGTTTTCATGTTTATCTTTATGTATGTATATGAACTACAAAGTTTCCTGATGCCTTTGAGTGTTAAAAGAGGGTGTTGGTGTTATAGGTAGATCCATGACTTTATGTGAATTGAGGGCACAGAATCTGGATTTTCTGCAGTAGTAGTAAGTGCTCGAAGTCACTGAGATATATCTTCAGCCCCAAGAAACACATTTGTTTTATGATACACCTTATCATTATACTATCTGGATTGGCCTTAATTTATAATCCTCCTTCCTCCATCTCCTGAGTTCTAGGATTACAAACATTTACCTACCACCAATTTAAGGGATGGATACCTTTATAATTATTTTAAGACATTTTTCAGATGTGGCTTCAAACTCAAAATTCTCTGCCCTATAGTTGTTGAGTGCTAGGAATTCAGGAATATGCCCCTACTCATTTCAACTTGTGATATCTTTATACATTCATGTATTATACAACAAATCACCTTAATCTCAGACAAAGAAAACCTTAATAAACTTATTGTACTGAGAAAATGTTTAGGAAAATGTAAATGTAAAGGTACATTGTTCAAAAATGTTTAGGAAAAGGTAAAGGAAAAGGTAAAAACTCTTTAAACAGAAACTACTTATTATCATCTTTTCTTAGTCCTGGGTTGCAACTATTATATTTTTCATATGGATTTTTATACATATCTTATGTTTATGCTTTACAAAATACTTATATTGTATTGCAATTATTCTGTTTTTTGTTTCTTCTGTCTGTACAGTTACTATATATTATTTTATAGTTACATAAAACTGTATTTTACAATGTCTTTTTAGTGATTCATTAATGATGAATTCTTTGGAAAACATTTAAAAAACCAATTACACACATCTGTTTATTTTGTGTACATCAATCCTATGGCTAGAAGTTCTCAAGATCCATGCCAGAGAGATCTTTGACATTCATGCAAATCCCACTGTTGAGGGTTGATCTTTACACCTCAAAAGGTCTCTTCCAAGCCACCATGTTTGAGTGGTGCCTCCTTTGGCAGCTATGAGTCCTTGAAACTGTGTGACAATGATAACACATATGGGGAAATGTGTCTCAAAGGCTCTTGAGTACATCAATAAAATTATTATACTTGCTATGGATAGCAAGATACTGAGTGTTGTAGAACAAGAAAAGATAAGATTCCCAAGCTCCACCCAATATTTGTGTATGGATCTCCGCATCTCTTTTCATTGGCTTCTTGGTGGAGGCTCTCAGAGGACAGTTATGCTAGGTTCCTGTCTGCAAACATAACAGAATATCATTAATACGGTCAAAAATTGGTTCTTGACTATGAGATGGGTCTCAATTGCTTCAGTTATGAGTTGGCTATATCCTTTGTCTCTGCTTTAACTTTGTCCCTGTATTTCTTATAGGCAAGACACATTTTGGTTACAAGGTTTTGTGGTTTGATTACTATTTATATCCCTCCATTGGTAGTTCTACCTGTCTAGAGGAAGGGGTCATTTCTGAATCCATATCCCCCACTGCTAAGAGTCTAGCTAGAGTCAATGTCATGTACCCCTAAAACAACAGGCTACAAATTGAGAAAAGATCTTCCCAAGCCCTACATCTGACAGAGGGCTATTATCCAAAATATATGAAGACCTTAAGAAGTTTGACATCAACAAAACAAATAACCAAATCTAAATAATGGGATATAGATCTAAACAGAGAATTCTCCACAAAAGGATCTCAAGTAGGCAAGAAGCACCCAAAGAAATGTACAACATTTTTAGTCATCAGGGACATGCATCTCAAAATGATTCTGAGATTCTATCTTACATCCATCAGATTGATATGATCAAAAAGTCAATGGATAGCACATATTGGCAAGATTTTAAAGTAAAGAATCACTTCTTCATTGCTGTTGAGAGTACAAACTAATATAACCACTCTGGAAATTAATTTGATAATTTCTCAGAAGATTTGGAATTGTTCTACTTCAAGACTCAGCAATACCATTTCTGGGCATATACCGAAAAGATGTTCCACCATCCCACAGTGAACATTTATTCATATGAAGACTTGTTCATAGAACCTTATTCATAATAGCCAGAAACTTGAAACAACCCAGATGTCCCTTAACTGAAAAATGGATAAATAAAATTTGGTTTAATTACACAGTAAATTTTACTCAGCAATTAGAAACAAGGTCTTCAAGAGTCTGACATATTCAGAGGCAGATGCTCACAACTAGCCATTGAAGTGATCATGGGGTTCTCAATGGAGGAGTTAGAGTGAAGACTGAAGGAGCTGAAAGGATTTGTGGCCCCATGAGGAGAGCAACAATACCAACCAACCACAGCTCCCAGGGTCTAAACCACCAGCCTGGGAGCACTTATGGAGGGATCCAGGGCCTTAGCTGAATATATAAGAGTGGAGGGCCCTGCTGGGCACAGATGGAAGATGAGATCCTTGACCTCATGAAGGCTGGACGCCCCAGGGGGTGGGAGTTTTGAGGGTGGGGAGGTGGGAGTGGGGGGTAGATAGAGGTTACATCCACAAAGAAGAAGGAGGAGGTGTGAGGGGATTGGGGGTTCCTGGGTGGGTGGGGGATGGGGTAAGGGGACAACATATGAAATGTAAATAAAACATCCAATAAAAAAAAAAGATAAAAAAAAAAAACAACAAAAAAAAAAGAAACAAGCACATCATGAATTTCACAGGCCAATCGGCTGAAGTAGAAATATAATCCTGAGGAAGATAACCTAGACCCAACAGTGCACGCATGGCATATACTCACAGATAAGTAGATATTATTCATAAACTACAGGATAATCATGCTATAATCAACAGACCCAAAGAAACCATTTAACAAGGAGGGTTACGGGAGGATGGCTGAATCTTTCTCATAAGGGGATACAAAACAGATATCCAAGGTCTACAGAAGGTGTGAACTAGGTAGCAGGAGGAATATGGAGGGAGGGAGGGCATGGAGGTGATCAGATGTAGGGAGAGTCGGGGAAAGAGAAGAGAAATTGATGATGTGAGGTGCAGAATAATCTCTAGGACATGCCAGGGACCTATGATGGGTAGAGGTCCCAGGGGGAATATGGAAACACTTTATGTTTTGAAATTTTAAGTAGGTATGTTTTTACATCTCCATTAACAAATACCCAAATAATGTTAATCATAATTTTCTGTATTCAAATCTAAGTTATGACAATTTTTAATTTAAACATATGTTGTTGAAATATATCTATGTATAAACTTAGTTTTTGTTATGAGTAAACTGGTGATTCAATAATTTAAAGCTCTCCTCTCAGCAGTATACTTTGACATTAAAAGGAAAAGTTGGGAGAAGTAAATAAAGTGACATGATTTCTCAGCTAATATTCATGTTTCTAAATGTAAGCGATGATGGCATAAAACCCTCCCTTTAAAATCATAGCAGCTGCAACCCTATTGCTTCTGCTGAGTTGAATTCTCAGCCTGTAGTGTGATAAAATATGCTTCATTATTTCTTAAGATTTATTCCGTATATTCAAGTAGCTAAGTTTTCAGTTATTAAAACAGAGATGAAAATTGGATTTTCAAATGCTCTCAGCAAAGCTGCTGTGTGTCTTCCTAAAATAAAAATGCTCCAGAAGACAAAGAAAACAGTTAGGAAAAGTTACTTGCGTCTATTAACCTGAGATAGGAAGGAACAGAAGAGGGAAAACGTGCTATTCACCACATGGCATATTATCCTTTGAATATTCTGGTTCACAGACAAAATTACTTTTTATTAGACATATGAGAATTCTTTGAGAGTTGTTGATCAGAAAAGTACACATAAAGACATAGAAATATGGATCTATAGGATTCCTTTGGTTTAGTTCCAATGAGATCTTTGAACCCTAGGATAAAACAAAACAAAACAAACAAACAAAACAAGTGAGAAAAACTCCAAATGTTGTTCTGATATGCTGACATTTTGGGTTGTTTTTGGGAGGAATCTTTGCTACATGAGATACCTCCTTCTGTCCCTCCCATATCTGGATCTCCAAGTTCTCCCCTGAGAGCTGACATAGCTCTCGCTTTTCTGATGAGCAGTAGTTTTGTCATTAGATTCTTTATGGATTTTACTCACTTTGATGAGGTCCTGATGCCTTACTAGTGAATCTAAACTTAGCATGTCTAAGTTCCAGTGACCAAATCAATGTATACATCTTCAAAGCCTCTCTGAAAACAAGTGATTCCTTCATTTGTGTAGACAAAAATCTAACTAACACAGAGCTCCATTTTCATATCTTAATATAGAAAACTTATAGGATTATGTGAATTATAATTTTCTTTCATTCATTATGAAGCAGGTGGCATGGCATTTTTCAGTGTTTCAAAAAATGTAATATGAATTAAAATAAAGTAAATCCAGTCCTTAAAAATTTTAAAAAATTACATATGTTATATATGCATACACAAACACACACATGCACATGCACACGCACGCACACGCACGCACACACACACACACACACACACACACACAATGAACAAAATAGGAAAGAAAAACTGATAGATTTGTTTACTATGCTATTTCATCCCAATAGTGACAAATGATGTGTTAAATAAAATAGTCTATGCATAAATTACTAAATGACTCCAACAGTCTATACTAATCAATTGACAAAAATAATTCCTAACAAGTCACTTTGAGAAGGTAATACTTTTAAAGAAAAGGTAAATACTAATTTATACAAAAATAAAAAATCTGTATGATTTTTGAATTAGACTGTATTTAATCCCTTGTGAAAATATATAATTATAAGTAAAATTATTATCCTGATATTCCAGTATTTTGAGTTAAAATTTTTGTTCACTAATTTTTAATTCTTTGAAAAATTAATTATACATATAGTATTAGTATATGCATCATAATTTTATTAGGCTTTGAAATTTAAAAACATCATGTCATTTATTGTGTCTTTTTTACTATTAATATTTACACTTAAGACTGAGGTTTAAAATGCCCATTATATTTCCATATTCCTTTCACTATCCTAAAATCTTCATTTCATTTACTTTTCTAGAGAGAGAGTGAAAGAAATAGAATTTGTGTGAGTGTGTTTTACATTAGCATAGTACATGCCACAAGGATATTCTCCCGTTGCTTTAAAATATTCTTTTAATATGTGTCTATACTATAAATTATTTCTACCGTCTCTGAGATTATGTTTTTTCTTATTGTTTTTGGAGTTTTCAATAAGGATGTAGCATGCATGGATGCACTTCCTGCTGTGTATTTATAAACTTAGGTGTTATCTTCTAATCAATATAACAAAGGCAATATTCATGTTAACATTTTATAAATGACATTTTATTTAATCTTAGTCCCAAGAGTGTATATGAGATTCTTAATAAATGAAGTTATTTTCCACTTTATTTTTAGAATTTTTGTTGCCTCAACATTTGATTTATTTGCTCTTAGTATGTCTTTTATAATTTTAGTCTATTGTCTTTTTGTTTATTTTTCACACTGATTTAGATTTTTATATACTTGGAGATTAAATCTTTGGACTATTGGGATTATTTATGGAAGATTAGGTTTGCTTCCCTTTCTTTTGATACAGTTGATTCAGTTTCATTTTGTTGAGATTTGAATGTGTCCTATGTTAGACTATCTTGTTCAATAAATTATCTTAACAAACAATCTTAGAATTATTTTATATTAAAATATTTATAGAGGCTTCTTTATTTTTAAATGTTTGATCTCCCTAGCTGAATTTGTATATCAGTGAGATTTTGTGCACATGTGCCTGTTACCATTATTGTCTACTAAATATTGTGTGCTGGTCTAAAGTTTTACATTAGATACAATCTGGAATTGAGCTCATGGCTACATAATCTAAAATATTCTCAGTTGATACTGAAGATCAATTATAAATTGTGTCAAACTTATCATGAACTCCATGAAGTTGATATACCATTATAATTTTTATTGGTCATAACAATTTTCTGCAGCACAATCAAGAAAAACCCCACCATCACCCTGTAATTTCAAAATGAACCAATCTTGTCTCTTGTAGCATGTTTCCCAGTATACATTTCAGCTGTATAACTGTTCTTTCTTTATTTTATATTAGCATTTCTGTTTTATTCTTTGAGAATTCCATACATGTTTAAGCTAGCTTCTCCCCTCCAACTACTGCTGTGTCCTTATGACCACATTGCTTTTCTAACATCATGATTGCTTTTTAAATTCACTAATTTCTATTAGTGTTGACAGTATACGCATAGGTACAGGACTCTCAACTGGAACCTGGGAGTCTAAAAGTGGTCACATTACTGAACTCTATAGTAAGACTCTATTGCTGAAGATACCATATGCTTGACTGATAAGACACGTAGAAATCTACCAGGTACAAACCTGAAGTATGTATCACTGATGCTTTGATTTTCTGCTACAGGACAAATGATCCTACTATAGAAGAGAAATATTCTACAATATTTCCCAGATGTGAATAGTGTCTTCTATAATAATGACTGGCTGTACAAAGCATCTCCTTTGGAAACAACGATAGCAAGAATGTTTGGGAAGTTTCAAATTATATTCTGTTTGTCTTTTAGACCTATTCCAGGAGAGTCATGTTTGCTATTGTTAACTGAGACCAGAATATTTGAGCAGAAACTTATAAGCCTGATGTGAGAAAGAACTGCTAATTTTCCACTAAATAGACATAATATTAAACTTTCCAAAATTACTTATCTTTATACTCATAGATTAGGTCAACTGCCAGTTTTAATCAGAGAAGCTAATGAGATATCTAGACATAACCCGAGTGTCTGGACGATGAGCTACCCTTCTTGGGTAGCCCTTTCGGCTTAAGGTATTTAATCTCTGGTGAACCCTGAGTGAATTGTATGCATACTCATCCACTATGAATAAACAGTTTAGACTGTCTTCTTCATCAAGAACTGCTGTTGGGGGAAGTGTTAGTCATACAGAGCCACAAATAAATCTCCTGTAGAAGGCATCTCCACACTTCTGTCCCGTTCTCAACTCCTCTCAGTCCTCAGTGGTGTCTAGGTACACAGGAGTTTGTCTGATCTTAGACTATGCTTCACCTCCCCTCAGCGGCATGCTGGCATTCCACAAGCCCAGCACCCACATCAGCATCACACCTCCCTGAAATGCTCCAACACCTCAGCGGTGACACGAAATTATAAGTAGTTTCCTGAAAAAGGGTAACAACATGCTATTTAGTTCCCTTACATTTCTCTGTGAACATAGATATTAAATCATCCCCTTCATAGCGGTTTGTGTGAGCCTCAGTATCTTTTAAATTTTGTCAGTAAGTCATGTTTATACATCACTATGCCTACCTTTCAATACTTTCAAAGTTACATAATCAGAATCTTTATCTGTACCTAGTTGTCTGTAGTGCTTTTATTAAGTAAAGTAGACATCTTTATGAGATATAAAAATAACAGAGGACAATTAATGCAGTTTTCATATCATTCCTTGCTTAACTATCCTCTAATATAATTAAAAAATAATATAAAATTCAAGAAATTGGTTTGGCTACAAGCCATAGGATGCATACAGATTTTGAACAGGTTATATGAATAGACTTCAACATATATATTCAATATATAATGACTTCATTATATGCATATTAACACATATACACAAAAAACTGATCCATCATTACAGAGTTACCATGTTATAGCTTTGTAAATATGTCATGTGTGCTCTCATTTCATACCTGGCCCCCTCTGTCTGCTAACATCTAATAATCTGTATTTTATTCTCCACATCCAATATTTTATAATCATATTCACGTTACTTAATAAGAATCACAGTGTCTTTGAAACTGAATTTTCTTAACCTGTGTATTATTTAAATGTGTATATTTTAGGGAATCTCTGAGATTTTTATAAAGTATTTAATATTAAAAATTATAGTGGTTTTTATTCATATGACATTATAAAAAATTTAACTATCTATATATCATCAATCATGTATTTACCTATCACATATTTAAATATTTATATCTATCTATCTACACATCTACTTCCTGATTTAACTATTTACCTATGTATTATATAAATATATCTTTTCAGGTCAAGTAAACTGTAGGAAATCTACCCTATTTTAAGTTATTACATGTCTATGTAAGTTCACTTGAATGTTATCTGTAGATATTTAAGCATCTATCATGAACTTAGATGACTAGTCAGTTTGTAAGTCATGCCGCTTTGGCAGAGAACTTTAGCTTGTTTTCCCAAGTCTGCAACTAATCGCTTAAAATTCTAGATTATGGTACTTTCAGAGTATCTTACAATGTCTTCTGGTACACCCGTGTACAATGTACACATAGAGACAAACAGATACATATGCTATACATGAATATAGATAAATAAAAATCAGTAACCTATTAAACTCAGTTTTTAAAAGTTTTCATCATGTCATACTTTGAAATATTAAATACATTAAAGATTATGTAAGTCATTACCTCTTGTTTGATTCATCATTGTTCCAAAGTTTTGTTTTAAAAATCACCTTTAAAAGACATTTTTTAATCCATCTGTAGGCCTACTATGAAAACCGCTCTACTTTTGTTTATTTGAGTGGCTAACTCCACTATTGTTCCTGGTGGTATTTTTTAGGAGACACACATCCTCACTTGATCACTTGTTTTTCTTTGGTTTTGTTTTCAGGACTTGAAAATTGTTATGTCATTTTCCATCTGTTGTGTATTTATTTTTCATGACAAAGCCACACATTTTGTAATCATTCTTCCATTTTAGGCAAATATTCCTGTTGTCCTTCACTTTTAATTTACGTTTTTCATTAATCTTTTAGTTGTGTGAATTTAAAAAAATATATTTTACTAAGTCTATGAAATTTTTATACAACCTGATTTGATCATACTTCCTATCCCTCCCCCAATTCATCTTGAACCCACTTTTTTTCTCTCTTCCTACCCCACTTAGGGTCTTTTAGGTGCTCTAGTTATTGCAGCTACACTGTTAGAGAAAACTAACTCTCCTTTCCTCTCGGCTACCAATATCTAACAGCTCCACATGAAGCTATGGGCCTGGATTTTGTCTGACTTGAGTTGGCTAATTTTGACAGTGACAGCAATATTACACACACAAGTGTAAATGTAAAATGATTGACTAGCAAAATTATATGTAGCGTCTTCTTGTAGACCTTACCTAACAAGTTTCTCACACTGTATATATAACCTTCAGTGAATTATTACTAAATTGAAATAATTACATATAAGCAAAATACCCATGTGTCTAAAATAAAGTGCATATACAAAAAAACTTTAAAATGTTTAAAATTACACTAAATGTGAACAAATATCACACTTAATTTCATATATCATTTCAATTTTAATGTCTGTTTGTGGTTATTTCTATTTACCGAATGTTTTCAAGTACATCATAATTATATATTTCACCCTCTTTCAGTTCCTACTGATGGAAGTATTTAATAAAGCTTAGTTCAGAGTGATACAGGAATTGATAAAGATATCTAGCAATTCAACTATGTTAGTGGTATAGATGGACAGAAGTAAAAATTAAATAAATCATACAGATATCACTAGTCTTAGTTATAGTTTGTAATAAAATATATTTTGAAAATCTTAAAAATGGGAATTGGGAATCCATTTTTTCTTTATAGTACAAAAGTCAATATGATTATTCATTTAATTGAAAGATAGTAATTTATTTAAGAAAATTAGTTTCTCATAACTTTTTTTTTTTACAAATCTTAGCACCTATAAATTGAAACACAACATTGTACTCCCAATACATTCAAAGTGGAATGACTCACAGATTTCATTTATTTAGATTTCATTTCATTTGTTTAGCAAGGTATAGTTCTAACAGCTTGAACCAACATCATGTATGTGTTAAAATTTAAAAAAAACACAATTTAGTCAGTCATAGTGTTCAGTTCACAGCTTATCTGATTGTTCCTTAGAGTTTGCTTTGTGCATCACTCAAATTTGGGTTTTCTCCAATTTGAAATTTTTCTCTTATTATACAGTACTGCAAAGTGCAGCTCCTAAGTCATAAAGGCAGTATACAGACAGCCC
Organism: Grammomys surdaster; assembly: GCF_004785775.1. Lineage (NCBI taxonomy): Eukaryota > Metazoa > Chordata > Mammalia > Rodentia > Muridae > Grammomys > Grammomys surdaster. The sequence goes on from NW_021620961.1 coordinate 3,056,534, forward strand.
TGACCTTAAGAGCTTTTTCTGAATAGTATGTTAGGAGCTTGCCTTTTTTCAGATAATATTTAGTTCAATTAGTTATTCATAGGTATACGAACCAACTGAGGAATAGACACACAGAGGATTTCATCCTGTGTCCTATGTGCATAGCTACCTCTCTTCGGGAAGATCTCTCTAGTGGATTTCAGTCAATAGGATGAGGAAATAATACATTTGTTGCATCTGATCATCACTGCGTGTCACTCTGTGCTAATAAAAGTGCTCTAACCTGCATTAATATGAAATATATTTTATTATACTTAGTCATGCTGATGTAATCTGAATTCTTGGTGCATAAAAATACTCAGCCTTGGAAAGCAATCATGGTGAAAGAATTAAAATACTAAGCTTTTAAACATTTCCTAGATTTCTAATTTATATAAAATTTGATGAAGGAAAAAATTTCCTTGCAGAAAAAGAGACACATTTAGCTGTGGTTACATTTAGCCTTTCATTTAAATATGCTTAATTCTTCACTGAGTATGACATTTAGTATGTATCAGCAATGTGGATCACAATGCATACATATGATGTTTTATTCTTTCCTTCAGGTTCCCTTCCTATTTAACTCTCTTGGAACAATTCAATATATGTCATTTATTTAGGTTACTTAGTCTCTTAAGTACAACATGAAGGGTAAGTCAGCCTCTGTGGGATCATCATGATCCAGGACACCCAGTAAGAACAATCTCACTGGGTGTTTCACTTTAAAATGGTTTATAGCAAAGAAAATTTACACTAATGTTATACTTGATTTCTAAATCCTGTTCTAAGTATAACAGGATATGATTTTGTAAACCACATCATAAAACTGATGCTCTAGTCCTCCTATAGCCAGAATAAGGAAATTGGTTTGTCTCAGTAAAACATGAAGAAACCTGATGCTTATTGATGTACATCTATGTGCTTAGATTGGATGGACATACTGGAAACAACACATTCATTTATACAGCTTTATTAGTGCTTTGCTTTCAATTTGTTTTAGATATGGTCCTAAATATAGCATACTAAAATTAGATTATATTATTTGCCATAAAAAAGTAGAGTAAATAAAGAAAATGTGTGGAATAAAATTGCTTACAAACAGTAGTAAAATAATTTAAACTGACTATTCACCAGAAAATACATCTGATTAATGAAGATAAAATATGAACGTACTCTTTGAATGGTTTGCTTCTAAGTAATCTTCATGTTTCCAGGGTCTGTGCTTACCATAAACCTTCAATAAGACCCCAGGAAGCATTGTTTATTTTTAAAATAAATTTACCAAGAATTTTACTAAAAAAGAATCTATTAGGACCTGTGTGAACTGATATATTGTTAACATAATATTAAAAGACCAAATCTAAACTATAGTTCAATTTATTTAAAAAAAAAAAAACTAGGCTAATTCACCTAAGTAGCTAACAAAATGAGTAAAGAAATTTGCATTGATTATAATTTAACTTCTTTAGTTAATTGACAGGGAAATAATGCTTGCCTTTGTCTTACTATTATTTTTGTCACTATAACTTTATTTTGATTACAGAAATATACCTTTTGGGAAAGTGTCTGATATGAGCTGTGTTTGATGTTTACAAAGTAAATATCAATTGAACGACAATAGTTTGTTCAAATGTTGGAAGGTGAACTCTGTAACTAAATGTGTGAATGCAAATGCTATTGACCCATTACACTTAGCAGTCATCACATATTATTGTTTGCAGTGTATTTATTTCACACTTAGAAGGAAAGCATTTTAAGAAGTCTATTTCACCTGTCAGAAAACTTTTCTATTTGTATTTTAGTATATAATACTGTCACTATATTAAGAATTAAGAAAAACATGTTTTACAACTTTACAATTTGATGAAATTTAATATAATATTTTAATTGTCCTTCCTTATTTACTTATTTATTTATCCAAACCTTTCATCTCCTTCCCCTTCTCCCACTCACTTTTCCTCTTTTCTCCTACCTCAATCCATTCCTCCTCCATTTCTCTCAGAAAAACGCAAGCCTCCCTTGGATATCCACCAGCCATGGCATAACAAGTTACAGTAAAACTCGGCATCTCCTTTCCTTTTAAAGCTACAAGAGGCAATCGAGAAGAAGGAAAGGCTTGCAAAGGCAGGGAACAGAGTCAGAGATAGCCCCCTGCTCCCACTGTGAGGAGTCCCGCAAGAAAACCAAGTTACACAACTATAACATTATGTCTGAATTCCAGAACACCCAAGGCTGCACAGAAAACCCTGTCTTGGAACACTAAAATAATTTTCTAATAAAGGCATTGATTTGAATTGGTTTATACTTTTAAAAATGTCAACTTGTAGAATGTATGGAGTAGAACTTGACTACACTTTGTCATATGAGAGAGGGTGTAGACTCTTAAAAAAATATGAAGCTAGAACAGATGACAGAAATTAAACCTTTGGGTGAGTAGAATTAACGATAGGGATACTAACTTATCCACAAAACTTTTGACCTAACTTTCTTCTGCCTACAAAATATGCAAGGACAAGTGATGGAGCAAAGTCTAAAGGAATGGCAAAACAAAATTGGCGCAACTAGAGACCCATCCCATGGGCAAGCACCAATGCTTGACATTACTAAAGATACTCTGTTATACTTGCATACAGGAGCCTAGCATGGCTCTCCTCTGAGAAGCTCCACCATGCAGCTGACAGAGTTGGACGCAAAGACAGAGATCCAGACTTGGATGAAGCATCAGGATAGGACTCCTTTTCTTTCTTTCTTTCTTTCTTTCTTTCTTTCTTTCTTTCTCTCTCTCTCTCTCTCTCTCTCTCTCTCTCTCTCTCTCTCTCTCTCTCTCTCTCTTTCTTTTAAGATCCATATTGTATTTATTTGGAAAGAAAACAGTAAATTCATTGTCAGTGTGACATCATTCTTGGCTTTTCCAGTACCCCTTACACACAGCTTCGAGTGCCTCTTGGTTGTGTTTTCACTCTGTCATTGAATGGTTCCAGCAAGCAATGTCTTTTGTAACATAACATCACATTTCAGGTAATGCTAAAAATTCGTGTTTGTAGTTCAATGAGGTGGGAGATCCATTTCCTCAGGTACTACATGGTGTTATTAGTCAAGGTTCTCTAAAAAAATAAAAAGAACTGATAGGATGAATAAATAATAGTGTCTACTAACAGGGGGGTTATTAAACCGCCATACAGGTGTATATATATTATACATACACATATATAGATATATATTTATATACACACATATACCTACATGTACATACATATACATACATATACAAGTATATATGTGATATATGTGTATATATACACATACACATACATATATACATATATATATAAACATATACATATATGTACATGTATTTATATATATACACACATATTTGTATGTGTGTGTGTGTGTGTGTGATGCAAGTAGACCCAAAATGTCTATCTCACAACAGAAAGTTAGAGGATCCAATTCTGTACAAGAGGCTGGATGTCTCTGCTGTTTGGTGCTGGAGTCCAGGATAATTCCTGGAGAGCTGATGCTTTTAAGTCTACCTTGGAACCTTGAAGAAGTCAGACTTATAACCAGCCAGTGCTGAAGACAAGCATGTCAGTCAGAGAGAGGGCAAGTAGGAAAAAAGCAAAGTTTCCTTCTTCCATGTCCTTTTATCTGGGCTGTCACCAGAAGGTGTAGCCCTGGTTTAGGGAGGATCATTCAGCTTCAAATAATCTGATTAAGAAAATCCCTTATGAGTGTACCAACAGCTTGGGTCTGTGTTCATTCCAGAGAAAGTCAAGTTGACAGCCAAGATCAGCCATAACTTGTGGTTCTGAACTTTGGAGCCTGTATGTTTAATTTAGAATTCAGTATATTTGTAATTTCAAAATCCATACTTGGAGCCCTTTGATAGTCATCTGCTAACATGGATGGAACAGTGAAAAATGTGTTACCCCTACACACATACCCCTAATTAGTATAAAATAAAGCAACATTGTAGTGTGTTTCTGTTTTCAGACTATAAATAAGGGTTCCCCGTGTTCAGTGTCACATTTCACTCTTTTGAGCTTATGTGTTGACAATGTTGTTCATGACATAATGGTCTACATTCATAGTACTGAGTTCATGGTTATTGTTCACAAAGTGGAAGACAATTGTTTTCTGGCTTATGGAGAAAATCCATGGCAGATACTTTTATAATTCAGGCTGATCTATAATGCTGTTGTTGGCCTTGAGTTTGAGTTTGATATTCATAAATCAAAAATATATTTTGAATAGGAGCCTTAAATAAAACACAAGGAAGAAAGAGTATATAACTGGTTGACAAAAATGTTCTAATGAGATACAGAACCCACATTCACAGAAGAAGGCATGGCCCATCATTCACTATTTCCATGTTTCCACTGACTTAGTGGATTTATTAGTAATTATCATAAGTCATGAGATGCATGTCTAATATATTTATACATATACACAAATAAATCTCTCGTTTATTTTTATTTTATGTGCATTGGGCATCAGGACTCTTATCAAAGAGTTGGTGGAAGTATTGAGGACCCTGAAGTGGTGGATAGGCACTCCACAGGAAGACCAACATAGTCAACTAACCTGGACACTTGGGAACTTTCAGAGAGTGAACTATCAACCAAAAACAATACACAGGCTGCACCTGGGTCCCTGCACATATGTTGTAAATATGTAGACTGGTCACCATGTGGGCTCTAAACAATGGGAACAGGTTCTATCTGTGGAATCTGTTCCCCTAACCTAACTGTCTTGTGTGACCTCAGTGGGAGAAGAAGTTCCTAGTCCTGCAGATATTTAGTTTGTCAGGGTAGGGGGATACCCAAGGTAGGAGATGTTCTACTCTCACAGAGGAGAAAGAGAGGGCACGTGTGGAGGGATTCTCAAGGAAGGGAGACAGAGGGATGACAGCAATCAAGATATAAAGTGAATAAATAAAAGTGTAATGATGATGAGGAGGATGATAATGATGATGATACAATAATAACAATAATAATAATAATAATAACTCATTATCTTCACTATCCTCAAACTTCAAGTCTATTGGCATTTGTCTAATTCATAATTAGGGCCAGATTTCACGAATGGTACCCATGCTTTTCTGACATTCTATTTACTGTTATTGATATTTTATGGCATTGCCTCATGATTTAAATGATAAATTTAACAACCATATCCAACACACAGTACATGAAAAGAAAATTAACTAAAGAAAAGTTTAGCTAGTAATTCAATTGTTTGATCAGTTTTGTTGCAAATATGTAGTTCATTTTTGACCCGGCCTGCAGGTCAGTCAACAGGGTCAGCAAGAGAGATAGTGGGGATGGAAGGACAAGAAACAAGGAGAATAATGAAGACAACACCTTTTGTCTGATCAGGTCTCGTTTATTGAAAGAAAATCATGGGTATATAAGCACAAGCAGGGAGTGCAGCTGAAGACACTTTACCACGTGTGCTTTGCAGCTGTGGGCACTAAACAACAAAACAGGATATGTCTGAGAAAAACAAGATGTTTATCAGAGTGTGCTCGGCTGTTGTGGGCTGTTGAAAACAAGTCTCTTGTCAGGGTATATGGTCTGAGATGGCTGCAAAGATAATAGCTGCTTTCTGCTAGGACTTGGCTCACAACACATTTCTATAACTACTTGAAAATAAATGAATCAGCAGTCCAGTTTTCATACGTTATGAGATATACAGGGATCAAATGAACAAATCAACTAAAGTATATCTATGTAAACATAATTAATATAAACAAAATGAGATAGAAGTGGAGCACAGATAAGATAATTGAAGTTGTATTTTTATGACCTAGAGAAATATCAATATTTTCAAGTTTTCATACTTCTTCAAGCAACATATACAATTATCATACACTCCATGAAGCCTAGATATTATCAACTTCATAGAGAGATAAAAGATATCAGAGTGTTACCACAAGTTAAAAAAAAAAAGGACAATGACAAAATAATGTGTGTGTATAGAACCAAATGTAGGAACACGAGAACCTAGTTGCAAATTATGGTACAATATAATCATGTCATAGAACATTACAGGTACATAGATAGAAACTGACAGTATACCAGTGGAAGAAAAGAGAAAATATCCACTTAAAATATATATTTATAGCAAAGTGTTTCAAGAGAATAAAAAGTAAACACTTCTTTAAAAAGATAAAATAACAATTGTGCAAAAAAAAAAACATTAAACAAAACAAAATCAATCCTTACCCAGATAAAAGAAACTAAAGTCCTATCACCCATCCTGTAAAAAATGAAACTCAGAATTTATTAAAGGCTAAAGTATAAGACTGCAAGAATTGAAATTTTGGAACAGAATGCATAAGGGATGCTTTGTAACACTGGGATAGGCAAACTTGTATAGAACCAAATCATTAAAAGAGGCAAAGGAAATGAAAGTGAAAAAGAATGTCCAGTTAAACGTAACTAGGACATAAATAGGAGTAATCAATAAAGTGACAAAACAAGCTAGAGATTAGAGGAAAGTGAAGAATATGCCTGACAAGTTACTGTGCAAACGACAGGTGAAAATGTAGAAAACCAGTAACAAGATAAACAATTAACAGAGAACATCAACCATTTTCTGCTAAATCTGTTAAAAAGAATACATCTAAATTGTCAACATTCGTAGAAATATATGACTAAGGAGAATACAGATGAATCATATTGTATAAATATAATCACTAAATGGTCATTAAAGTAAAACTGACAAAACAAAATTCCAAATGCAATGGGATTGTATTTTGGAAAAATAGAAGTCTTACACAGGATTGAGGAGAATATTAAACTACAACCATTATGAAAACCAGATACTGGATTCTTTAAAAACTGAAATAAGGATTTCAATAGTACCCAAAATCTTATTTCCTAAAATGTGCATAATATCATTATGTTCAAGAGATACTTACATTACAATATTAATTTTATTCCTAGCCATAATAGCCAAGATATAGAATCAGCCTGAATATTGATAAATGACTGACATATGATAATTTTCCTCATATGAAAACACTAAAATGTATCATAAATAAATTTCTTGTATGTTTTACAATGTGAATCAATTAAAAATCAAACCAACGTTGTCAAATTCTTTTAAAAATTAAAGATGATCTCATCACAATTTAGACAATTTTAAATTGTCTATTACTAGCTGATGCAGAACTTGGAATTGTTCAGATAAAAGAGAGTTCATTTAAAAAAAAACACTTTTTCACCCTGAACACAGTTTTAATAGCTTACCTATGGTTTCACTGTGTCCTAACAGTACTTTAAAGACTTTTTATTTATACTTTAAGTCTAAAACAAAATTTGTTGCTTGTCAAATTACACTGAGAAAGCGATTAATTTTGGATGAGTTTATATCATGTGAGAAGCACAGTGTGTGGCATATATACTTCATTATATCACGTGCTATTTAGTCTACAGCTTTTAAAATAATGTAATTATTTTCATTTTAAGGACAAAAAGAGTCAGAGATAGACAATTTGCTACAGCTAAATGTCTAATTGAAATGCAGTGTTAACATTTTAATAAAACTATGCCTTTAAATGTCACAAGTTTCCAACAGTATTAATAGTCTTTCTAAAGCACAATATCTCTGCTCAGATTAATAAACCAAAGAAAATAAGTTTGAATCTCTTGTGTGTTGTAATCTACATCTTCCCACCTGCTTCAGGCTGAAGATTTTAAAGCAAAAGGAACAGAATTGTAAACACACTTCCTGAGATGACACTCAACTTGTGCAAGACAAGCAACACTTCATTCTTTCTTGTTTCTTCACGTTCTTCCATTTTTATCTGACCTTAGTGGATTTTAAATCAAACTTTGAATCATTTTACATTTCTCACAATAAAATAGGATCAAAACAGAAAAGCCCTTCATTCCACATCTTCTGCTGACAGCTGTCAGTCTCTCCTGTGCTTCGGCACTCTTTCATGTTTATGCTGATGAAACTGATTTTGTTGTCATAATTTTCTTGCAATTTGGATTAATTCCAAAATCAGTGCTAACATCTGCATACCTACACACAACAGTGATTTTGATGAAGTCTCTAGTCTCTTATACACAGTGGAATAAATGGTTTTCAACCTTCTAGCTGCTCCTTGTATATTCTACATAACCTTTGTCAAATGATTCAGTTCTTGGTTTTTGAAAAGGTACTAAGTCATGAGTGTAGATAACTGCACTCATTGAATAGGCAGAGTAGGAGAAATTCATAGGTTAGAGGTTTTGTCAGAATATCGTAATGAACAATTGAAATCACTAGAGCAACGTTTTCAGAATCAGGGTCTATAGATATATATGGTTAAGTTCCAAAGAGTATGCATTAAATAATCTTGTACAGGACACAGGTTTGATACCCAGCTACTCCAACTTCCTGTAAGTCTAATTCCAGGAGAATCCAAAGCCTCTGCTCTCCTGGGCACTGACACATGTGCTTATCTGGAACCATGTACATGAAAACATAATTAAAAAATATCTCTAAAAGCATTTCATAATTTTAAATAGTACTCTTCTTTGTTGAGGCAAAAGTAGCAAGAAGTAAGGAGAAACTCAATCTGCTGTATAGAAAAGATGCAAAGAATCCATAGGAACAGAATATGGGGTTTGAAATGATCCTCAACCTGCTAGGAGACAACTGTAATCTCAGCTCCCTGAGCACTTTATATCTGCCTTTTTCACATTCATTTTTTTGTGACAAGTGCTCTTCTTCTTTCTGATATCTACCTTTGATCTCATCAAACTTTCTAATGTCTCTCTTTAAAAAAAAACTCATCTAAATGTCACTCAATTGGAAAAGCAATCACTGTCTTCGCGTATTTAGGAACATCACCTTTCTCCTGTGCTCTCATAGCAATTGGCATATGTTAATGTCACTGTCAACCTTGCCTCACTGTATTAGAGATATTGCTAACCTAACTGACCCTCTAAGGAATCACCTAGACATTTGACCTGGGATTGTTTTAAACACTGTTGCTGTATGGCTTTTTTAGCTATGCTGTTATCCACCCTGTGGGAATACTACTTTTTTTTTTTTTGAAATATCTCTTTGGTTCAAAATCCTGTAACTATTTGCTGAATCTTGTAGTCAAATTCTTAGTATAAGCTCTAGTCACTAAAACCTTAAGACTGATAGCCAGCTGAGTACTAAACAGGTTTTTTGTTTGTTTGTTGGTTGGTTGGTTGATTGGATGATTTTGTTTTGTTTTATCCTATCTTTAAGTGAACAACTCAACAGCGAACCTTCTGGCCTTGAATTTGAAAGTGACTAACTTTCAATCTAAGGTAATACATAGTCTTAACTTTAAATTACATACTTTTCCATGCCCTTAACCAAGAGTAATGCATGCGCATTTGCATTAGTATATTATGCGAATAATTAGCTGAAAATAGCCAATAGGTTGGAAACAATCTTATATAACTAATATCATCCATAAATATTAAAAAGATATAGGTGTAATTTAGTGATGGTGTACTTGCGGTACTCAGTGATTTGTGGGTCATTTGGAGTAAATACCTTACTCCCTTTAAAAGTCTCTGTTAAAGATCTCTGTAAAGTGACTTTCATCCTTTTTTCACCTGAAGCTTTCTGTGCTGTCAATGAATACAGACTAAACCTTTTCGTAAGGACATCAAGACAGAAGATAGGCAGAGTGACCCCAACTCACACAAAGACACAGGCAATAGTGGCAGATCAGACACAAACAAGAGACATAATGCTTATAAGCCAGAAATCACAAACAAAACTTAGACAGAAAACACAAAGAGCAAAGTTGAAAATTCAAACATGGGCTAATTCTTTTGCAATTAATGCAACAGGGAATTCCTGGAAGTTTTTCTTTGTCTTAATGCTACACTGACTCATTTTGGTTCCACAAGGCTATCTTTAGTGCTGGAAACCAATGCATCAGCCTAACACAGTCCTGTTACTGACTATTTTAAAGTCAATGGTGAGTACAGATGTTTTATTTGAGCAGGTTCTGTGGTTTTAAGTGAACTTACTTTGAATCTTTAAAATACCTCATTGTCTGAGTTTTGGTTATATTTCTTCTGAAAAGTTTATATTAATCACAATGTGACATTTTGTTGGAACAGTGTGGAGTATCCTCCATCATCAAACTGAGCAATAGAAATTTGCTTTTAATTTTTGCCATAGTATGCAATTGTGAAATGCTAAAATTTATAATATCATATTTATCTAAAATGAGAAATCAACTTACATTTGAAGCTTCAATAATGATTGCTTGGTATTATTTTATTAGCAATATACAATAGTTTATCATGTATATGCTTTTCCTTATGTTTGTAATGTTTCCTCATATTTATAAATATAGTTATTTTATTATGTGCATGTAAATATGTACTTTGGTCAATGCTATTATTACTGAAAATCTTAAACTTAGCTTTCTGATGATGCAATTATACATTGTAAAATCAATTTTTAATGTGATTTGGTGTAACTGTATCACTCCGGTGTATTTTAAAACTATGCAGTCAGATTTTTCTTCCATAACTAATTTTACTCACCACACCGTTGTTTCTTTGAGTCAATTTATTCATAAATATATTTTAATAACTTTCCTGATTAAAAGATATGATACATTCTAATTTCAATTCTTTTGTTTTCAGAGTTTAAAATGCATAGTGGAATGTGTCACAATATATTGTAATTATGATGGAAAATTAATATTATTATAACATAAGCATTTTGATTATTAATTATTTCAGTCTTGGCATTAATTATTTCTATTTCTGTTTAATGTGTGTTTTATGTAAAAATTTAATTATATTATTTTTTTCATGGGAACAAAGATTTGTATAAGAAAATATGTTCATTGATGTTAGCGTATCGTAATCCCAACAATGGAACAGGAAGATACTGAGTTGTACAAAAGAAAATCCCTCAAAAAAGCGATGAGAAAGAGAGAGGTGAGAGAGAGATAGATAGAGAGAGCGAGAGACAGAGAGAGAGAGAGAAAGACAGAGAGAGACAGAGACAGAGAGACAGAGAGACAGAGACAGAGACAGAGAGAGAGAATATAAAGAGAGTAAGAGAGAGACAGAGCACAGAGTGGACAGAACCAGAGACAAACAGAGACATGCAGACAGAAGGAAAGAAAGAGAAACAGAGAGACAGAGACACAGGGATCCAAGGAGACAGGGAGACCTAAGGAACATTACACAGTGCCAAGTCCTAAATGATACAACCTAATTACTTTACTCTTCTTTATCCTCTTAAGTCTCAGGAAGAGTTGGAAAACAGCATCAGATATATCGTAAGTGGAAAGGCCCTAGAAGACTGTAATGAAAGGTATTTATTTTATGGATACAGAAGGAAAATTATTAACATGTAGCATATTGCATGTTACTGTACGTACAATCCTGCACAGGATTATGCTAGACAAAATCTCAGCATTGGGATGGGAGGGGCTCACTGCTAGCTGAGGTGTTATGGACAACTAACAGCTACTCGGGATGAGATCAGTTTCTTTGGAGTGGGGTTCAGGGCACGAGACAACTGACAGGCTACATATGCTCAGTAGATGGTCCTACACCTATAAGCAGCTGTACATAACTCAGAGGAATTTTAAAAGAAAGGACACGGATTTTGGCAGGAATGGATGAGGAAAATATAGTTATAAATATATTTTATGTTTATATAAATATAATATTGAAATAGCTGATCACTCGTACAACCTAATTCCTTTGTATTTCTTCAGGCTATGATTTTAAGACATAGTATCACTATGAGTGACAAATAAAACAGGTGAGGATGTAACAAAGTCTAAAATTCTTCAAGCCTTTTTTGGACTGACAAATTCAATGGAAGAATCTAAAGTTCAATAATGGAGATTTGCAAGCTAGTGAGGCAGACAATTCTGTGGCTGTTCAATTTCTTTTTGTTATTATTTATTTATTTATTTATTTATCTTAAACCCAGATTTTACTCCCCTCCCCCATCCACCCGCGACTGTTCTACATCCTATACGTTTTCCCCAAACCCCCTGTCTCCACGACGATGTTCCCACTACCCACCCCACCTAACCTCTAAACTCACTGGGGCCTACACTCTTTTGAGGGTTAGGTGCATTATCTCTGACTGAAAACAGGCCCAGCAGTCCTCTCCTATATACGTGTTAGAGGCCTCCTATCAGCCGGTGTACGCTGCCTTTTTGGTGGTCCAGTGTTTGAGAGATCTCAGGGTCCAGATTGAGACTGCTGTTCCCCCTACTGGGTCGCCCTCCTCCTCAGCTTCTTTCAGCCTTTCCATAATTTAACCACAGGGGTCAGCAACTTCTATCTATTGGTTTGGTGCAAATACCTGCATCTAACTCTTTTACCTGCTTGGGTCTTTGGCAGGGCATTCACTATAGGTCCCTTTTGGTGAGCACTCCATAGCCTCAGTAATAGTGTCAGGTCTTGGGACCTCCCTTTGAGTTTTGGGGCTGTGGCTGAACCTTCTTTAAGTCATGTTCCTCTCCATTTTCATCCCTTTAGTTCTTTCAGAAATGAACAATTATGGGTCAGAGTTTTGACTGTGGGATGGCAACCCCCTAATTCTCTTGATGCCCTGTCTTCCTGCTGAGGTGGGTTCGATAAGTTCCCAATCCCTACTGCCTGGCATTTCATCTATGGTCCCTCCCTTTCTGTCCTGAGAGTTTCTCACCTCTCAGATCGCTGGTGCATTCTGGAGGGTCCCCCCAACGTCCTACCTCCCTATATTGCCTGTTTCCATTATTTCTACTGGCCCTCAGGGCTTTAGTCCTTTTCCTTCACCCAATACCAAATCATGTTCACCTCTCTCCCTACTCCTGTCCACTGTCCCTCCCAGGTCCCTCCCTCCCTCCCCACTTTTGATTGCTTTCTTCTCCCTCCCAAGTGGGACTGAGGCATCTCCACCTTGCACCAATCAGAATGGCTAATATCAAAACCTGAAGTTACAACACATGTTGGTGAGGATGTGGAAAAGGAGGAACACTCCTCCATTTCTGGTAGGATTGCAAATTGGTATAACCACTCTGGAAATCAATTTGGAGGTTCCTCAGGAAATTGGAAATAGATCTAACTGAAGACCCAGCAATACCATTCTTGGGAATACAGCCAAAAGATGCTCCACCAGATGACACGGACACGTTTCCAACTATGTTCATAGCGGCCTTATTTGTGATGTCCAGAAGCTGGAAAGATCTTAGATGTCCGACGTCAGTAGGATGGATACAGAAAACGTGGTTCATTTATACAACGGAATACTACTCAGATATTAAGAACAAGGACATTCTGAGTTTTGCAGGCAAATGGATGAAACTAGAAAATATCACCCTGAGTGAGGTAACTCAGACCCAAAAAGATATGCATGCTATATTCTCACTAATAAGTGGATATTTGTTGAAAAAAAAGTACAGAATACCCAAGATATAGCCCACAGAACTCAAAAATGTCAACAGGCTGAAGGGCCCAAATGTGGTTGTTCAGTTTAAGAGACTGAGGTACCCTCAGTCCAGCTCAATGTTCACTGCCAAAATACTCCAGGAGGGTCATGAATATGGATTTTCTTTGTTAAACTGACACACATCAGACTCACACAGAAGTACTTTTACTATGAAGCTTCACTACTTTTATCCATCTGTTAAATTTGTCAGGTTGACTGTAAGTACCATTCATCACAGATGAAGTTGATATATTTTTAAATCCTGTTCCAGTATAAGTTTAAGACAGAACAGTTAACTTTTAAGTAATGCAGATATGATCATTTATGTATAATGTATAATAAATACTATACATGTGATAAATTTTCAATTTCTTTTAAATTTTGTCACAGTATAGCTGAGTAAAGTACATTTACAAATATTACTATAATGTTCATGTCGACACAGTATAATTTTAGGAAATTTCAATGTATTTTGACAAAATGAAAATAAAAAGTAATAAACATGAATATCTATTGAAAACATTTAGAAAACAACATGATTGTTATATCTTACAGTCATGTTGTCTCCCATCAAATCGAACAATCTAATTCATTCTTATGGCAAATGCAATATTCTCCTCTTATGAACAATTGTAAAATTAAAATTGAGTTTCACATTTGTAAGTGAAAATGACAATATAGGTGAATACCTTACACCTAATGCTGAGGAAACCAACAAGCCCCAGAGCCCAGGAGGTATGATGCTTGATGTATGATGGGAAAGATTTCACAACTATTATTTCCACCCTATTATAATGCTTCATGAGTCAAAGGAGAGGACACTTTTCAAAAGTTTACTATTATTGTTATTATTATTATTGTTATTATTATTAATTTTGAGGTCTGATAAAGTTTTATCACTTAACTAGAACACTGGGAAATTGTCTAACTTGTGAAGAATTATGTGAAGTGTTTATATTAGAAAATAAAATACAATTTGGTGGCATATATATTTAGAACTTAAGAGTTTTTAAATCATTTACAGGGACAGAACATAGAACTAAGAAAGTGTTCACTGGCCAGTCACCACCTTTCACTGTGAATAGTGTTTGTCAATTTTCATTGAAGACACAATAATGCTGCATAAAGCATTAATTAAATTCTCTGTAAAGGTAAAAACTACTCAAAGATTTTGCCTTTGTTACCCAAACTAAGAAATTCTTGAAAAATTCCACAAATGAAGCATTATTTAATATTTATTTTTCATCTTAAATTTGAAATTGATCCAGGATCAGTATTCTATTTCTATAAAACCTTTCCTTCAGACCATAAACTAATTATCATTTCATTCTATATAATTATTAAATTTGGAGTAATAGTACAACCTTCCAATAAAAAGAAATAAAACTGGCCCTATTATGTCGGAAGAACTTGATCAAGTAAAATCACAGGATCCTGTTGTAATTTTCTCTTCTCAAATTTAGTTCTTCCTTAGCTCACCTCATTCTTTATAATTAAAAATGCAAAAATACAAATAAAATTATTCATAAATTAAAATGTGTTCTCTATTCATTCAATTTAAAATGAAGAAAACTTTAATTAAATGTGTTAACATGGGGCTTGAGAGAATCACCTCTTTTTATTCTTTCAGGAGTAATTTATAATACCCTACAAAGCAAAATTCTCTTTACTTCATCACAGATTTTTACTAAGATATCTGCATCTGAGTCAGCCAGTAAGATATTGTCTATATAATGGTACATTTTATATTAAAGGACCTATTTACAAATTATTTCTAATGGCTGTTGTACAAAATATTGACACAAGATAGACTGTTTAACATTCCTTATTTTAAGACTTTCCTATAATCTCTCTTTATTGGACAACTGTTATTTTAAGTAGGTATTAAGAAAGCAAATCTTTCCCTATCATACTCATGTAAAGGATTTGTGGGAAAAAAACGATGTTTTAAATCAATTTCTATCAAAGACCATGAATTTCATAATAAAGAAGGTAATGGTATTGCTTCTGAGAAGAGCCCATCGCCTGGAACATTTCATTTATGATTCTTAAATTTGTTAACATTATTTATTTTCTTAATTTTTTGATAACAAACACAGGGGAATTCAATTGCCTGGTAGATTCTTCAATATATTGAGTATTTATCTGTTCCCATCCCAGCTGTTCTAGTACCTGTAATTTTTCTTTTGTCATAAGTCACTGGTCAACCTATAGAGAATTGTCACATAGCCATTTTAAAGGAAGGGCAATTAGTACCTTTGAAAGATCAACACCTGTCTTGTCCTGCTTTTGGACAACTTGGACAGTATGTGATTGTTCTCGATAATATTGTTTAATATTTTTCTCACAAGCATTATTTATTTTATAGTCCATTTCTGAGATTAGAGTAATGTTAATCTGTGTTTACCATTGCTGCAACTGATCACCTCCTCATGAATTCATGGTCATATTAGTTACACATGACTTTCATTTTCCTACTTGTACTTTTGGATCTATACATTTGACCAATCTTGCATATTTTTTTTAACCTGAAATAAAGTTTCAGTCCCTAGAAGCTGAATATTTACTTCTTGAAAAGGCCAATCTGCGTGCCAAGATTGGTGAAATTATTTCTACATCTTATCCTTTGTCTACTAAAACTTAAATTTCAATGCCATTTATTTTTATTTTTATCTTTGGTCTCTGATCATTTATAGCAGTTTTCCAAAATACTTCTTTTTTGGTTTCTCCTGAATTTTTTGTTCTATCTCTTGAAGCTGTTCTGTCCATGATTATATACAGAACAGTATATTAAAAGACATCAAATCTTTTTAATTGTTCTGTGGATAAGTTTCTCTGATGCTTAAATCAGAATTTGAACTGAAATTGATAGTGGGGCTTGAAGGAACCACCCCCAGGAATTTCCTGATGGTAAAGGGTTAGCTTGCCTATGACTTGTTGATCTGCATTAATTAGTTCAATGCCACCCTTCTCCACACCTTCTATATACTCCAGAAGAGTGGTGTGAGAAAGGTCTGATAATTTAAGTTGAAGTTCACTGTGACCAGATAGCCTCTGGGTCAGTGCCATAGGGAAGACTCCCTTCATTATAGGGACTTCTTTGTCTCTGATCATATATATATATGCCTCTACCTGAGGAATGTCATGTACCACCAATTAGATTATGGGATCAATTTTCTTCTCCTAATCAAGCCTGTTCAGCCAGCAACTAAAATTCCTGAAATGCTTCCACATGCTAAGGAGATATTCCAGGTACCTCCAGTCAATGATCTTTGCACATGCAGATGTTCCTACTCTGAGTTCCTCAAAACTTTATAAGCCTTGAATCACCCTAAGTGAAATTAATTGGCCTACTGATTGCTGGTCCTGGAGTACATACTAAGGAAGCTTTTGTATATGCACTCACATATCCCAACTCCTGATTGTAGTTTGCTTCCTCTGCCATAATGGGTTGAATTCACAGATCCACTACAGTGGGGAGACATACAGGCTAAAGAGTTTTTGCATTATCTCTAGAAAAATACAGCAGTTGTAGTAATGCCTTGCTAAGTCAAATGACCTTGCTTATCGTAATTAAAACATTTGGCATTTTGATTCTTCTTAATACTTTTAGAAACTTTTTGCTCCTGTCAGAGTAACATCATTAATGTCAGATTCAATATCAGCTATATTTCTAATCTATTCATTGATTGGTGCTGATCTTGCCTTTAAAGGTCTAATCACCCTTTCACATTCTGAATTAGTATTTTCAAAAGCCAAAGATTTGATTAATACTTGCCTGACTTCTGAATCTGAAACTATTCTATTCTATATACAGCTGAAATCAATCATTTTTGCAAAGTAGCAGTGCAGGCTTCTTTTTGGACCTTGTATAATTATAGGAAATTATCCAGACATCTTTTGTTATTCTTAACTGTGTTCCAAGCCTTTAAAGCTGCTAAACAACATAGTGTCAAGATGTGATCACGAAATTCAAAGAGCTTTTTTAACTCAACATATTGACCTTCACTGACCTTCAGCGACTGATCTTGGGCAATAACTTCTAGCTTGATTAAATTGTTCTATGTTCCTAGCTTCCTCTTTCCACAGTGTCCACCATTGCAACTGAGGACCAGTTTCCAATATTGCTATTGCCAAATCTTTCTAGTCTTGGGGGGACAATTCTGCTCTGAGTTGCCCATGAATTTACTATGTTCCACATAAGGGGAACACATACCATATGAACTTACTTCAATTTCCTCAAATCTAATATCTATAGGATTCCATCTAGTTTCTTCATAAACTTTTGCATGTCTGTCATCTGCTGGTAGATAATGTATAATAACTAGACAAAGCAAGACTGTCTAAGCTGCCCCTCTCCAGTTTCATCATGTAGTTACATGGGAGATTCTTATCTAAATTCCTCTGTCTGTGTCTTAGTATTTTTCTTATTTTTATTTATATGTCTTTCTAAGTAGTGCATCTTATTAATCCACTTTTCATATTTTTCTTTTTCTTTTATCTCTAAAGATTTTTCTTTGAAAGGTTACAGAAAACCACTGTTGTTATTGAGGATAAAGTATGAAATACTAAAATGATAATAACCATAATCAATATTGAGTCATTTTAATTAAATCATCTTCATTTTCTGCTTCTATTTTCAAGACATCGAAAGTATGGTGCATCTAGCACCTAGCACCATGTATTGTGATATTTTTAACTTTAACTCTTGCCTTGAGAACTTCTCAGTTGACTTACCAATTCTGATGGCTTCTCAGTTTGTCCCCAGCTAGTCAAGTGTTGGAACCCTAAATGTTTTTAGCAAAACCACAATCATTTAGTTTTACCAAAGAAGATTCAGAAGCTAGCTCAGAGAGGCATGGAAGCCACCCAGCTGACTTCCTTCCTCAGCCACCATCCCAAAAGAAAATTAACACTCCTCCACAACTTCTCAAAAGAGATGCAAAGGAAGTAGAATTTTCCCTTTTACTTCCTGTGCATCTTTCTTTCCATCCTTCTGTCTTCCTCTTACTCTCTGTGGCTTTGCCTATGTTCACTGCCTGTCAACTGGTTGCACGCTCTGATTCTGAGCTTTTTTTAAAGTAAATATAGAAAAATTGCAATATAGGGTAGGGTTTATTCCAGTGGTCACACTGCAGTAAGTCCTGCTATGTGTTTTCCAAGTACCCTTTCTATCACCTCAACGCCTATCCTTGTCCTCAAAGGATCTGAAATGGAGTTTCCCATTTTTTAATGCAGGAAATATCTGTCTGTATAATTAAAATTGTATTATTGGAGTGGATTATTCTGATTCGCTTTCTTAGAGACTATTGTATCATTCCTTGCTTGAGGCTTCTCTTGCTGCTCTGGAGTCTCTGGAGTCTTTCTGGGTGCCCAGCCAAATTCAAAGAACTGAAACTCTCTGGAAATGATCCCAGGCAGTTTCTCTTTTGTGGCATTCTGTCAGATGTCTCCTGTTCTCTGTCATGTTTCTGTCAGATGTCCTCTGTGTGCTACAACGTCTGTAGGCTTTCTTCTTCTACAATCATATTGAGCACCTGATATAAATGTCTTTTATTTGTCAGATGAAATTTTCATTTCTGTTGAATAAGCTCACCCTTTATAGTTATTTCTGATCTCTGCCTGGCTAGTTCAACTCAGCTGTTCTGGCTCAAACTCCTCTCGAAGCTGACTGATTTAACATGGCGTCTCTCAGCTTCTCACTAGATTGATCTCCATGTCCTCAAACTAATTCTAGCAATATGTTCTAACCTCCTGACCCCTTCTCATTCTCTGTCTCAGTATGTCTGTACCAGCTCTCTCTCTCTCTCTACAACCTGTCTAGAAAATTGTCTCTGTAAAAATTGTCTCTGAACTCTAGGAACTGAAAAACTGAACTGTCACCCACTGAACTGCCACAAACTCAACTCTCTGCACTGCCTCTCAAGTGACTTCTGAGTAGAGAGATTAAAAGCATATACCACCACATATGGCCCTAAGGCTTTCTATACTTGGGATTTGTTCTGTACCAGGCTAACATTGAACTCAGGGATCTGCTTACCTCTCTCTACTGGGAATAAAGGTGTGTCTGTATTCCAGCCAGAGTAGCCATGTTCCTGGATTAAATTCCTCTATATCTTTTAATTAGTTTTCAGAAGCAATCATTATAATCAGTCTTTGCAACTGCAAAGTTATCTATAACTGGAAGGTAAAATTCATTTATTTTATTACTATCTATAGTTATTACACAAACTGTAGATCACATTGTTCTGCTGAAATGTTTCAGTATTGTTTGCTGCTGAAGTTTTATTCTTATTTTTTTCAGTGTTTATAACAGGAAAGATTTAACATGTAATCATATCATGGATTCAAATATTATTATTACCAGATGTGAGGAAAAATAGATTTTAAAAAACAACAGTTTTTTTTTAATTTCATGTATCAATATCATATATCTCTATGTTAAGACAGATACAGTACTACATTTAACTATTAATCATTATTTACATGTAATAAATATTATATAATTGTCCCTCTAACTAGAAATACTTTAATTAAATAAATATTTTATGCATACAAATGTATACATTATATGCAGTAAAAGGTTTAAAATGGATAATAACTTCATGATATTATCAAAGCAACTTTTAAATTAGAAACTCAAAAGAGATATCAGTTGTGAAAAAATTTCTGAAGCATTTGCCTTGTTGCTTTGATACACTCAAAATGATGTCCATTCCATGACACCCATGAAACCTTCCAGGTTACTTTACACTTTTCTTTCATTATTTAATTTTGTGTACTCATAGAAGTTTAAAATATCAATTAAACTCTGACATGTTAAGCATTAGCAAACCAGTTTGTGGTAGCTCATGTTTAAGCAAATTGTGGTCATATATTAGGACACACAACATTTTGATACACTTCAAGTTTGTTTATTTTGATATTAAAGAGTTTCATATTTTTCTATTATCAATATATTTAAGTAAAATATATTAAATAGAATTTTAATATGCTCATTTAAAGAAACTGCTTTTTTTTTTTCCTGAGAGAGCCAAAACCACATAAACAGTATTTTGACAGTTTCCATTATTAATATTATTTTGAGTTCAATGATGACAGCTACACAAGTAACATCATATTATTTATCTTTCTGAGTTTAAATTAATTTAAAAATATTGTTAATAATTAATCCCTGCCCATCTACCACAGGCTAATGCTTTGATGTCTTTCACATGTAGTAGACATTGTCTGTACATTGATATTTAGTCAATTCACAGAAAGTACAAAAAATGTCTCATACTGGTATAGTAAGAAGCTCAAATTATTAAGATTTAATTTTATATAAGCTTAATAGAATTGCTGTTAATTATGCTTTGGCAGAATAAATTGATTTATATCATTGCCCATCTGACTTTTGATTGATAGTCATGATTATCATGATGTACTTGTCACATCATGCTAGTACAGAATCAAATCGTGATAATCTTAGAGAAAGAAGAAATGAACAATAATATCTGAGTGTGATTTGCCTTACACTGACAAAACTTTAACTTTTCTTTATCTTAAGTGATTTAAATAAATTATAAAATGGTCATGAGAGAGCTTTCAGAATCACACAATGAAAGCGTTCAACATTTGAGCCTATTTCTATAAGTTTCAAAATAGACCTATTTATTTATCCACCCCCAAAGAGTAAGCATCAATGTGTTGAAAAAGCTTTGGTATCTTTCATTGTGTATATTATGTCCTAAGGCTTAAAATGAATACCTAATGAAAAACAAATGAAAAAAAAAGAATCAATCATTCCATAAATATAGGCATTGAAAACCATTACTATATCACTGATCTTTAGTAAATGACTCATGGAATAAAAAGATGTAAGCTGAAAATGTTGAGAACAGGAAGATGGTAAAAGAGGTACATGGCAAATTTTCACACTGAACTAGACAAACTTCTGTGACATGTCTTTAGTGTCACATTGAACTAATTACTTTCTCAGATATTCTAGCATATTAAAGATGTTTGAGGATTCAGTATTACATGCATATCTTAGGGCTTTACTATTGTGAAGACACAGCCACTTTGTACAAAGGACAGCAATTGATTAGACTGGGCTTATGTTTCAGAGCTTTAGTCCACTTTAATGGTGGGAAGTTTGGTGGCATGCAGGCAGACAGGATGCTAGAGAAGTGGCTGAGAGTTGTACATCTGTATTTGGAGGGGAGGAGAGAGAGAGAGAGAGAGAGAGAGAGAGAGAGAGAGAGAGAGAGACTTGGCCTGGCTTGAGCTTCTGAAACCACAAAGCCCACTACCAGTCACACATGTAATTCAGCAAAGCCAAAACTATTCCAACAAGACCATATGTCCTAATTCTAAATACTATTCCCTATGAGCCCATGGGGGCCATTTCCATTCAAACAACCACATCACAATATTATATTTCAATTTTATATTCAGAACCCATTGTTTTCCTGTCTTTTAGTTTCATTAAAATATGCTGAATGTAATGTCTAAGTCTGAATGATGAAGGGGAAAATCAGGAGAGTAAATGGAAAACTCATCTTCAGTTTGTTCCACACTTCACCTACTCCATACTAACACAAAAATCTAGACATCACTTACTGCTGCCTCAGCACATATGAGAGTGAATTTCTGATGTGGGCTTATTAAATTTGTATTGTTTCAGTACTGGCCTAAAAGAAGAAATATAATATGATCAACGCTTCCTTTCCATACAGATTGGCATGCTGTTTCTCATCTCTACAGTAAACAATGTACAGAAGCCAATGTATTAGAAAAATAACTGTAATCTAGTTAAACATTTCTAGAAAACATGACACTCTCCCAGACACTAAAATTTTGACTTGTGTCATCACTCCAACATCCAGAGTTTCAAGATTAGCAGCATTTCCATGGTATCAGTGCTATCCATGTAACATTTAAGGATATTATGAAATATTGCTTCTTTTTCCTCATGTAGAATTATACACTTGATATTGAGTCATCGTTCACTTAATACATTGTTTGTAACCTCGTACTTTGATTTATCCACTTGTCTTTCAGTTTAAAATTTGAAGTTTTAAATACATCATACTTATATCATATCTACCATCTAATAATCTGTCTCCAACTCTTACAACAGAAGCCTTCCCAACTTTGTCATTTTTTTAAACCTATTGACTCCAATTACATTGTCTATGTGGGCTTTGGCATATGATCATCACTGGAATAGAGTCACATTATCAGGGACTACACCTCTGAAGAATACAGCACATGTATATATTGTAGAAAGGTTCTCTAATGCTAGGTTTCCATATGGATGGGGAGGGGCTTTAGTGCTATTTTTCCCTCCCTACCCCCCCTCTTCTACCTTGTCCTCCCAAACCTTTCCAGAAGATATTTGTGTTTTAATCAACAAATTTTAAGTTAAAAGATATCTAGTATATTAGAGTGTCCCAAGCCTTCGGGATTTCTGAAAACAAATGATTTCCAGTTTATTTATTTAATTTTTAAATATATGTTAGTATAACAAAATAAAATAAATATAAATAAAATGTAAGTATAAATAAAATGTATTTAAATTAATTCCATTTGAAACTAGAGTAGTTTCATTTAAAAAAATAAAACACATTTAAAAACTGATAGTCTTTAACAAGTTCTACATTAACACCTGAAGAAACAAAAACATACCACCCAGAAAAGCTGTATTTTTCTCTCATATTTAACTTAGTCATTAAAATGTCAGAGAGTGAAAAGAAGGAAATATTCACAGAGACAGAGAACAAATGTGAGAGGGGTGAAGGTTAATTTAGCTAGTGAGAGCACTGTAGTATGTTCAGAATATATTCTTGCTCCATTCTGTTCATCAAAACTTGCTATGGCCCTTTTTGTCCTGGGAATAATTTTATTTCTGCCCATCCTGTTGTAGCTTGTCTTTAACAATATCAACAGGCTGGCAGACAATGTACATGGCTTGAAACTGAAAATGGTCCCCCAGAAAGAGTTATTAATTTAACAGGCTGGCAAGCCAAGGATAGGTAAAATTCTGCTCTAGTCTTACCAACCTAAGACAAAAGTGGATAATGAATATTCCACGAAAGGCAAGGAAGGCATTCTTGTCAGAATGACCCAAGACAGGCTCAGTCTTGTTTATGCAATAAAAAAGGGAGAGATGTGGAGATGTTTGAGGGCTGCTTGGCAGGAATCTATCATTGGCCAAGAACAAGGAAATGGACTTCAGGAAGAAATTTGACATTAGGTTAGAACAAAAAAGTAATTTCAGGCAGGAAAATAAATCTTAGGCTAGAATAAAGAAGTAATTTCTGGCAGAAATCTAAATCTTAGGCTAGAACAAGGAAGAAGGCTTCAGGTATGAAAATGATTTGGGGCTAGGATAGGGAAGTAGGCTCACATATTTCAGTCATCCTGATAAGCCTTTAGAAACAATGATCACAGGAGTGATCACAGGACTTTGTTTATTGCCTTGCTTGTTCTTTGACTATTTGCATGTATTGTATTGCTAGTTCCCTAACCTAGAACTGACATTAATACTTGCATGTAATTAAAATGGTATAAAAGCAGATTGGAAAAAATAAAAAAAGACATACAAACTTACATATACAAATGATTCTCTTGAAATTTTTCTTTTATATTTCATGTATACATATTTTCTTATCAAAACAAATTAACCAAATCTATTCTAAATATTTTCATGTATAATTGTTTTCAAGAATTACTGATCCAAAACTTAGAATTCAGCAAAATTATGGTATATATATTGCTTTATTTTTATTTTTTCTAAACTAAAGTTTATCAAAGATACAAATGTATTCCTATATGTATTTGTTCTTTCTCACAGGAAAAAAAAGAGTCAAGAACTAAAAAAATAAACAAACAAAACAAACAAACAAAAAACAACAAAATTGCTATGGTAAGGTGTCTAGCAAAGTAGGAGTTGGAAAGAGAAAGAACAGAGAAAATACATCTGTCAGCATCATCCAGGATAGGATGACAATTATCAAATACGGAAATAAAGAAGGCATTGATAGTCAAAATGAAGATTATACCCAGTTTAAATTGCAGCAATGTATGGATTAAAGATGCCTCCTTGAGATTGTTCTGTTAAGATTAATGTACTCCTTAATGACCATAGTTTAACTTAGGAAAGTTTTACATGCTTTATGTTAATGAAGCAAACAAATGCTTTATTGAGCAATACTTGTTATTATTAAGTCAAGAGAAATTTAGTATTGCTTTTTAGAGAAGACTTTCAAGTTCATGTATCACAACAGCTACCAAAACTTCCTATTGATACTTTTCTCAATACTACTAGTCTGGCAATCCCATATCGAAATTTCTAATTACTGTTGTGTTCAAAATACATCCTTCCTCTTGGCTCTTTCTCATTGAATTGATTTGCACATATGCTGCCAAAAAGATAGACTTATATTGTACACCTGCTCACTTTAATATTTACTTTATCATATAATTGTCTGAATTCTTACCAATAATTTTATATTTTCTTTAGTAGTCCTGATGTGTTACCCATTCTCCGCTACCTCTATTCCCTGGTGATATAGGCAGTGACGTCCTAAATTGTCTGTTACATCATGAGTCTTAAACCATATGTTTTCCAGTTCATACTTCATAATCTATTCTATTAATTCCAGTGAAAATCAATGTGTATAAAAGTGGTATGTTTTGGGTTATACTTTTTTCTCTGAATATTTTTCCATCATTTTTATTAGATATCCCAATAAATTAATACTGCTTGAAAGGTTCTTTTGAAAAATATTCAATGACAACAGACATTTTCAGTACTTTCTCTCTAATTGTTGCTGACATATAAAAGAGAAATTTCGGGGTTTTTTAAAGCAATAAATTCATAGTAGGTTTTATTTTTAGGACATTGTATTTTACTTTATTTATTTATTGTTTGACAATATTATATTTACACAATTAATTTTATTTAATGCTCCATCCCCAACTGCTTACTTCACCCCTTTACCTTAGCTCCAGCATTTCTCAGCAAATCTATCTTCCACTTTTTAATTTCTTACCCGAGCATGTGTTAGAATTTAAATTCTGAAGCAAGGACAAGTTATCAGTGGCTACACTGTTGAAGAACATGACACTTCCTTCCATAACAAGCTTTAATTGCTAATGATCTCTGATTAAGTGCCTCAGTTGTAAAACAAGATTCCAATGAGATTACAGAGGGCTCTCCTTAGTGGTACAATTCAGCGCAGAAAGGAATGTCTGTAGAGACAGTCTGTCTCCCAGAGGAATCTGTCTCACCTTGAGCAACAACTTCTGGAAGGAATGACTACAGGAGAGAAATGTGGGGGCTACTATGGCTGTAACAATCTCTCATTTCTAAGCTTCTCACTTGGATCCTATTAAGAGTTACATCCTAAATTTTTCGTCTTGGCAGACCCCCAATTTTGAGAGGATGCCTTTCACTGTGTATGATATAAAAACAGTCATGTCTGTTGAAAGTCAGACTGTAGTCTCATCCTGTTTTCTTATCTCATTGCACTGCCTCAGAAATTCAAAAGTCCCTGAACAAGGAGTGGGGCCTTAAGGATCAGCCACTATCCCAGGGTAATTTATCCAAACCTAATATTGGTAGCTTTGTGCACATAATCATAATAACATTGAATTAATGAGTACAATGGCTATGTAATGCCCAGAAAATACCAGACCCCTGCCTTCTTGTATGTCTCCTCATACTCTGGTACTTATATTGAATCTTGACTTTTCTATGACAGTTCTATGAATTTATTAGTGTGTTTTTGTTTTAAAAATAGCTAAAATAAATGTAGCATTTTAATATAGATGCTAAATTCCTCACATTCTGTACACTCAAGATCCCATGTTTGACTATGGCCTTCAGGTAGGAAAGTAGTAAGGTATAAGTATGGGATACTGTTTCCTCTCCATTTCTCTCCTTTTACAAAGTGAAATCTGGACAGATATATGGTAACCATGACCATCAATAATACTGTGACAAACTGTTGTTGCTTAGAAGGTCGGTATTATATTACACAACTTTTAATAAATATGTGAACAAAAATTAAGAAAAATATCACTTTGGACCCCAAACTCCTATTTTCATCACCTCTGGAAGTCCCTGCCTCTAAATATCGTGCTTGTTTTATGTTACTAAAATCTTAATACTTAAAAATGGTTATTATATTTAAATATCTGGGCCTACAAGAAATACATTCCTTCAGTGTATCTAAACATATCATTGAACTTCTTAGGGGTTGTCGTCCTTTTAACAAAACAAAATATACTCATCAAGTCTCCAACAAGTCAGTCACTCCATGTATCTAGCACATTCAGTGTCCAATGTGGACTCATGTGATATGTAAATTTTAAACTTGTGAGAGTCTTTCAGAAACGCATACTTCTGAGATATAATAGTGAGACACCCATAGAGTAAACACTTCCATTCCAAAGGAGAGAAATAAGCAAACAAGGTAAGTGGGCCAAATCTCAGCCAACCTTACACAAACTTATAAAGTAACTTGTTCAACATCAGATGCATACTTCTGGTCCTAGGATTATATGGTTACATTCTCAATCAGGTTTTTTTTTCCAAAATTTATACTGTGAATAATGTTTTACCTATTGAACAAAATAATGGATTGTACTGACTTTCATATATGGTCTTCTTTATGCTTTTAGCCTTCCAATAACTTTCCTTGACACCCTGTCATCACTTTCTTCTCTCCATACACAAATAACTTCTTGTTTTCTAAGATATGCTTAACACTCTAAGCTACATTTTTCTGTGCTCCCTCCACCCCAGGAAAACACCACTGTCATAGAAAGAATCAATAACATCTCTTTGTGGCCTTTTTGTATGGGCCAGGACAATATTTGTCCAGCATTTTGTACATTTCTTTGTAATCACGGAAGAAGAACCCATGGCCCTGTAACACATATGAAATCAAAAGAATATTGACTACATTGTTTGTATATATTGTATGAAAAGAACCTCCTTCTGCATATATCATAGATTCATCTACATAAGCTTCAGATAATCCATGAAAATGTGTGGACCAGCAAGCCCACTGAGCACATCCTGGTTACCATTTCTAAAACACTTACCACAAGACATTGTCACCATAATTATGGTCTTCTTTTTTAATCACAGGAGGTTTATCACTTCCATCTAACCAACATCAAATACCTTAGTAAAGCAAAAAGGTTTACCTTATTGGGATTGGCCTTCTATTAATCACTACCAACACCAGAGCTCCAATGGAACAGACACCATAGATTACAAAATTTCATCCAAGGGCTCAGTAGATTCTCTAAAGAACTCTCAAATTTATGAAACTCCATAAGCTAGGCCTCTGTCACTCCCACCATTGTCCATATTGTCTTGTGTGTTCCCATAACATCCAGTAAATTTTGGAACCCTCAGAATTTCCAATGCACACATCAAAATTTATTCATTAGTCATCTGAAAATATAAGATCATGTGCACAGGGATAACTCACTGCTGATAACAATGTCTGTCATTGTTAGGGTAAGGATTGCTCTGATCAAATGCCATGACCAAAAGCAATGCAATGAGGACAAAGTTTCTTTCCCTTACACTTTCACATCTTAGTATATCTTCTTTTTTTTCCATTTCAAACATTTAGCATTTATTTACAGTGGAACACTTAAAATGTTTCTTCTTGTTTGTGATTACATACCACATTTGATCTCAAACACATGAGAACCTCTCATCCATCTGTAATTTTCCCTCAGCCCTCTCCCCTCTATTTTTCAAAATCCAACTAATTACCCATTTTCTCAAAATTTCTATTAACATCAACTTTTTAAAAAAGATTATACAGAGTCTCTTCCATACACTGATGTTGTTTTCTGTGGGTGCAACAGAACTTAAATTGCTGACCATTAAAGTAGCTCCTGCTTTAATTTTGAGGATTTTCCAGTCTGCTTTCCATTTTGACAGTGCTAATTATCATTATTCTAATAGTGTATCCTCATTCTCAATATCTTCACTGGCACTTGTTTGCCTTTATCTTTTTTTAATTAATTCAGTTTTTATTTAAATCCAACTTGATGACCACGTAAAATTTCATATTACTTAAAGACAAAAATATCTCAAAATCATCAGTCAGGAGGGACTTAACACAGCTTTGGTTTTTTTTTTAAACACAAAGATCCCAAATTAAATGGAGATTTTTTTAACTACTTAACACGCATGGTACACAAGTACTGAAAAATTGGTCTGAGATTTTTAAAACTGCTAAAAAGAAAAACTGAGCTCTTGAAGTCTATTTTAGAAAAACAGGAGACAGGTGTGTGCATTTTCAGAGCTGAGTGGTAATTTGGAAGGTGACATTTAAAAAAAATCTCACTTTTTATTTTTGTCTTTTTCCTTTTTTACATTGTGATGAGGGTCAGCTTCAGGCTTCCTTGACCTCCTGGCTTTTCTAGCTTCTTGATTTTTTCCTAAGATCTGTGGTAGATTAACTGTAGATCCATATCTGTTTTCTGTGAGGCTCTGCCAGAGCCTTGGGCAAATACAGAGGCAGATGCCCACAGCCAACTTTGGCCTGAGCACTAGGTCCCCAATAGAAGAGTTAGGGAAAGGACTGAAGAAGCTGAAGGGGGTTGCAACACATAGGAAGAATAGTATCAACCAACCAGAGTCCCCAGAGCTCCCAGGAATTAACCACCAATGAAAGAATACATGGAGGGTCTCAGGGCTTCAACTACATATGTAGCAGAGGATACCCTTGTAGGACATCAAGGGGAGGAGAGGCCCTCGGTCCAGTGAAGGCTCGATGCCCCAGTGTAGGGGAATTCCAGGGTGGGGAGGCGGGAATTGGTGGGTGAGCACCTTCAGAGAAGCAGGGGCAAGGAGGATGAGATAGGGTGTTTTCGGAGGGGAAATTGGGAACTGAGATAACATTTGAAATATAAATAAATAAAATATCCAATAAAAAATAAATAAAAAAGATTAGAGGTTAGAGAATGTGAAATGGTTATGGTGTAAATATTGTATTTGTGTGCGATATTCTCAAAAATAGGTAAAAGTAAAAAAATACAGTTCTTTTCGTCCCCTCTGCATCGCATCGAGCTGACGCCATGTCCTTGTCTTGATTTCCTTTCCTTGTACTGAATTTGTGATCTGATATCAAATATATATACTGTTAAATTCTAAGTAGAGAATAATTCTAGAAAAGTGTTACTTACAATTTCCATGTGGGCACACTCCTTTAGAAATGGCTGGTGACTTAACGCTAAAGGCTTTTATACTTCTACATTGTTTTTATGACATCAAGATCCCTTTTACCCAACAGTATGTCTTCTTAGCAAACTAGTGCTGAACCTCATGTTGGAGGCCTCGAGGCAAAAGCTGGCTCTGAAAACGTCAAGCAGTGCTACTTACTTGTTTGCTCTTCATGCTTTGCTCAGCCTAGTTTGTTTTTTGTTTGTTTGTTTGTTTGTTTAGTACAACTCGAAACCACATCCCCAGAGGTTATACCACAATCAGTAAGCAGGGCCCTCTTACATTAATCATATACCAGTATTCTAGAAAAATCTCTGAAAGAGTTGCACATAGGCCAATTTTATGAAGGCATTTTCTCAATTGAGAGTCCTTCCAAAACGACTGTAGCTTAACACTAACCGACATAATCATGAAAGTCAGGGAAAGAGTTAGGTGGAAGTGAGTTAATAAACAGTTCCTAAAACACGGGTGATGTTTGTTTCCTTTATAATTTTTAATGTTTTACATTTTTAAAAAAATTTAAGTGAAAAGAGATTTTGCCGGCTTGAAATTTAAATGACAAGTACTTATTTAATATGTTATGACTACAGGACTAAACTTTGTACTCTGCTTTTGGGAAAAGGAACAATGTTTTTGACAATTTCCTATAAAGTGTTAATCCAGTCTGAAAACTGTTGTTGATAGCCCTGGCTTAGTATTTTGTTGTTAATTCCCCTTTCCTGAGAAGGTCTGTAGAGGAGTGAATCAGTACACAGGTGAATGCTAGTGAACCTTCTGCCCACCTTAATTTGTGAAATAAAGGCTAAAGCCAGTGATTGGGCAGAGAAAGGAAGGTGGAGAAATAAAGGTTGGTGGGAAGAGAGAAGAGAGTGAGAGGACAACTGGGGAGGGAGACAATGGAGGAGAAAGAGGTAGAAGGAAAAGTGTGTGGCTTGGAAAACCAGCAAGTTATAAGGGTCTCATAGCAGGGGAATAGAATAGTGTAGTGGTGAAACTGCCCAATGTAGGTGTGCAGCATATATACATAATTATTGAGTTGTGTTTTTGTTGACTGGTCCTATTTGTGATGGAGATTTACTGCAACAGAAAAACATGCTTATATCGAGCCTTTCAATTTGATATTCAGTAATTAACTGAAATTCATTTCCAAACATTTAGGAAGAAATGTAAGTTTTGTATATTTTGCTATTAGAGAAATACTGTGTTGTGGAGTGGACTGATGGTTCAATTAATCTGGTATTGAGAAGGACAGTTTAAAATCAACTCTACAATGTTCCGTCATTTTCAGTTCCCATTTGACTTCTCCATAAAACTATGAATGTATTACAGTTCTGTCTCATTGTAGAATGGAGTTAACAAAAGTAGATTTGGTTTCCTTGCTTCATTTTTTTTTGTTTTTCAATTTTATCTGTTATATATGTATTTATGCAAGCAGTCTCCATTCATAATATTGTTTGTGACAATGTAACTCTCTTACCCTCTTAATCACATTTGTTATTTTAGTAATAGTACATTCCTTATCTATTTCAGCATAGATTAAAACAAAATTAGAATGTTGCATTTAAAAACAGTTATTTTAGAAGTCAGCACCAAAAAAACTGTAGTTCCCATATTTAAGAAGTAAAAAGTCCCTATAATATTGTGCATTCAAAACTTTACCCATTTTGTATTTTACACCTATTTTTCCGGTTTTCAAACACTGCCCAAGCATCCTGTTTTATCATTTACTATGAAGTATGTTCTCACACCTTGTCTCATCACAAACACAAACTGACTATTGTGGAAGGAGAAAGTTAGTCCACAGAAGCCTGAATAGCTATTTCTTCACATAGACTGAGTAATTCATTTTGTGAACACCATCATCAAGACACTTGTTTAAAGCCAGTTTAATTTGAAGACTAAAGTGATGTTTTCCTCCTGTTTGTTTCCATTTTCTTTTAGGAGTAACTTCCATTGTGTTTTCCTGAATAGTAACTATATTCTCCCTACAACTAGAAAATGAAGAAAATGTCTTTCAGTGTGTGGAGAAATTGAAATTAAGCACATTGGGCAAACTTAAAATGGCAAAGAATGAACAAAGTAGGGCAATTTATTCAATTTTATTAATCCATGGTATTTTACCCGTTGATGCACTCAGCTTTCCTAGACTCGGTGTTTGTCTTTTGTCAATGTGGTGAATATGTCCCTCTTCTGAGCACTGACTCATGAGCTAAATTCTTACAGTGATGGAGATTTCCTTTCAGTGATTCAGTTCAATCACTTTTAAGGTATCAGAACAACAACCTGACGATGATCTAATCATCATCCTTCACAATGTTATAAAAACATACTTTGCATTCTTTCCCTGGTCTGGCAGAGAATAAAACACAAAGCTAATCTTTTTCTGAGAGTTCCCCTCTCTGGTTGTTATCTGATACTGATTTCCTCTTGAGAATCTTTTTCTACAATGTCAGTACAATGAGTTGTGGATGACAATACATTGATTTGGGGTAGAAATAATGTTTAGTCCATAGAAGAACTCCATAATATGTGATATGAATACATAAAGTTCATTTTGTGTATAATATATTTATATAATTCAGGAAAAACAATGAAACTATTATTTAAAAATCTTTTTTGTGAAACATTAAAAGTCTACAAAAAGTATAAAATGATTTTATCACGCAGCACTGATATTATTGCTCAGTCAGACCTCTAATATATATCAGACTGGCAGGAACGTACATGAACAGTAAAGCATAAACTAAATAGAAATCTCCATACAAGTTAGAGAAGAACTAAGAAAAATGAACATTCAAGTGGTTTTCAGGGACCTAAATACAATTTAAAAATTTATATTTCCTACTCAAAGAGGAGATATTTTACTTCTTATAACCCAGAACATTTGGTGATGATTGTTTTTAAAATGAATATTCAATATAACTATATGATGATTACATAGATGTGTTAATATATTTTAACAACATTGCTGTAGTTTTATGATCAGAATATTTGATGTCCTATATAATGATGGTATAATATTTCATGTACTTATAAAAAAAATTCCCAGGTCACAGTTGTGCACTTGTTAAAAGTTTGAATCTTGTTTTCAATTTTACAGAAGTTCCTGGAAAAAAAAAATTGTCTTGCCCCTTCGATGAAACACTGAATCTGTGGTTTTAAACAAATTTGGAACTGTGCTGATTGTGAAAATTCTTGAAGTTGAACTAAATTATATTGTGTATTAAAATTATACTGGATCATAAAAATGGACTCGACTCTATCAGAGGGTTGAGACAGAATACTGTCATGTGGCTCAGTAAAATATGTTTGGATCTAAAATTGTGACTCTTCAAACGCAATCTCACAGTCATTAGTTTTACCAAGTTATTATTTTATTCTATTTAAATCTCTTATAAGGAATTATAGGTATTATTTTCCCAAAAAAGTATTACATTTCTATATATTTACTAATAATATAAATATGTGACTACAAATATTAAATAACTTGTGTAGATTATCACAAAGTATAATACTTCCTTCACACTTATGTATACCACGGTGATTCATGCTTTATCTGCAAATTCAAAGTATCTAAATGTTAGACTATGTCATGTCAAAACTGTAATTTGTATCAATTACAATGAAAATACAATTTTAGGTTAGTGAAAAATAGAATTTTTATTCGGATAGGTTTATGTTGGGAGCCGACTCTTAGCCGAAAGTGGCTATCATCTTTACAGCCATCTCGAGCCATATACTCTGACAAGAGACTTGTTTCAACAGCCTGCAATAGCTGAGCGCACTCTGATAAACATCTCGTTACACTGTTTAGTGCCCCCAGCTGCCAGGTGCTCCTGGTATCCATGGCTACAAGGCACGTGACGTAGTGGCTTCAGTTGAGATTGTCCACGAGGGCAAGTCACGTGGTAAAGGGTATAAATACCCAGGATTTCCCTTCTATAGGAGGAGAGGAGTATAGGAAGTAGGAGTGAGGAGGTAGAGGTAGTAAGTAGTAGGAGAATAAAGAAGACTTGAAGAGACTCCACCGGACTCTGGCTTGTATCTATCTTTTGCGTCTCTCGCCCCTTTTTTCCCCTTCCTCCGTCCCCACTTTCTCTCTTGCTAGACCCTGACCTGCCGACCGGAGCAGCAGAACCGGCCGGCCTTTACAAAGTAACAGAACCTGACGACGGCCGTTACAAAAGAAACGGCAGCTACAGGTTTAGAGTATTAAACTTAGGAGGAATTTGACCAAACAATTTTACAGCATACATGCCGATGTACTAGTAATATAACAAGACTTCAGACTTTAGCAGGTTCTGATATAACAGCATAACCAACACCATGATGGAAGTGTCATTTAGGCTTTTAAACTCAGCACATAGAATCAAAACTGAACAAAGACCTGATTCATCAAAGTCCATTGTTATGAACTATGAACTTGCTTATTGTCCTCTGTAGTTCTGATTCTGGCCAGCTGAAACTGTGTCTCCCCCATTATTTCAAGACTTTACTAGGACAGTCTTCATATATTTTAGATTTTCATTGCATTAGGTTGCCAAACCACTCTTCAGATATCTCTAATTCTAGATGTCAATTCCTACGTTTTCTCCCCTCCCATTCCCTACCCGACCATCCATTTCTTTCCTACTGCCCCCAGTCAATCCATAAAATATATTCTAATTCCCCCTCTCAGGGAGATCCATGTACAACCTCTTTCTCGTTCTCTATACCTAAGCTATCTAGATCTATGGATAGTAACTCAGTTATCATTTACTTAACAGTTAATATCCAGATATAAGCAAAGACATACAATATTTATCTTTCTGTTTCTGGATTAACTCATTAAGGATGATTATCTTTTAGTTCCATCCATTTGTCTTCAAATTTCACGTCGTCATTTTTTTCAACAACTGATTAATATTCCATTGAGTAAAATGCCAACATTTTCTTTATCCATTCTTCAGTTAATGGACATCTAGGATATTTCCAATTTCTACCTGCTATGACTTGAGCAAGCATGAACATGGTTGAGCAAATGTCCTAGTTGTAAGATGGAGCATCCTTTGGGTATATTTCCAATACTGGTACAGCTGGGTCTTGAGAGAGATCAATTCCTATAGTCCTGAAAAACTGCCACAATGATTTTCATAATGAGCACCCCCTCTTTTCCCACATTCTTCCTAGCATGAACTGTCATTTCTGTTATTGATTTAGCCATTCTAACAGGTATAACATTGAATCTCAAACTAGTTTGATTTGCATTTCCCTGATGGCTAAAGATGTCGAACATTTCTTTTAGTGCTTTGCAGCTATTTGAATTTTGTCTAGTGAGTGTTCTCTGGTTATGTCTGGATCTGGAGGGGGAACAGATTTTAGGCGGAACTGAGAGGAGCAGAGGGAGAGGAATCTGTGACTGGGATATATTGTATGAGAAAAGAATATATTTTTCAATAAAATCGGAAAAAGAACAGGATGACATAGACATGGTAAGATTTATACAAAGATTCAAGACATATAAGTCAATATATTAAAAATTAAAAATGTGGAAAGTCATGCTCTGTAGATTCATGTTGCACAGGGTATAGAGGGAAATACATAATAAACTGTGAAATCGGACTTTGTGGTGTTACAAAAGACAGTTGCTGGGTATAAATTTAGTCATAAAAGTAAACATGTACACAAAAAGCCCAATATATTGCCAAATTTCAAATAAACACTAAACTACTCACCCTGTGAATTTTGAGGTGAGCTGAGTGATGACAATGCCACCATATTCCTGTGTCCATGGTTACACATTATAAACCACACATTATAAACCACCTTGAATTTTTCCTAATAACATACTTAGACCTGATTTTTAGGGTCATGAAGCCTAAAGATTTCTGTGACTTTAAGTAATCATCAAACTGATATGATAATTATTCTTAAAATATGAATCTCTAGCCTGGGTCACTCCCCTGACCTCCAAAGTCTCATATTTAATCGCTTAGTTGACATTCAAAACTATATGGCCAGATGCTCATTTTAACTTATTACAGATGAAACAAATCTGATATGCACAATGTCTAGATTACCAATCTCAAACAATGAGATGTGGAAAATATCTATAACATTCTTGATATTCTCTGCTTCAGTAAATGGTATTACCTTTCTGTTGTTTTTTAGGTTCAATGAGTAATGTATTTAAATAGACGTAGTCTAGTCTGTGTCTATAATGGTTTTCTTATTGGCCTACATCATCCTAATCACTTCATCAAAGTCCCCTGAGAGAATGCAAGCACTTTTACAAGAAGAATTTAATCTTTTGTTTTCCATTTTTCATGTCTATTTTATTTCTAATGCATCATGACTACATAATGTTACTAGTGAATTAAAGGGAGAAATAGAAGTGGACTAAATGAGCACCAAATGGAGAGAGAGAGAGAGAGAGAGAGAGAGAGAGAGAGAGAGAGAGAGAG
>NW_021620961.1:3092699-3113379 GCF_004785775.1 Grammomys surdaster
GAGAGAGAGAGAGAGAGAGAGAGAGAGAGAGAGAGAGAGAGAGAGAGGAAAACAAAGACATACAGAGAATCTTTTATGGCAACTACACAATTAAATTCTTGAGAACAATGGGATGTTGTTACACGGTTAAAGGACTTTAAATACTATCTGAACACAGATTTGTTGATTTTCTTGATGAGACAGAGGGCTCAAGAGAGTTCTAGCTGAGTGAGAGTTGCAGGTGCCTGGGCATCCTGACATTTAATGTAGTACATCTGCACTGAATAAGTGAGGCAAATCATGACCCTTGATGGAGAACAGGGTTGTGTCAAAACAAAGAAACTAAGAACATTGTATGTGGTGATGTTTATTAATGATCATGTCTTGGAACATGGCAACACATGATTTTCTATTCTTTTGTCTCTAAAACATAAGGAAAATAGTTTTAAAAAATATTTAAGACTATTGAAGAAAACATGAAAGTTCTGGTCTATTTTCCAAACTGTCTTGCTTTTCAAAGTCCCATATCACACAATAAATCTTGATTTTATAGATATAGATATTTATAGATACTGTATAGACATAATATGCATTTATATTCATGGGCTATGTTATGTTAATTCAGTACATTTAAACAAATGTGTTATAATTGAATCAAGGTAATAACATTTCAACTTTTGAAATATTAATAAATTTTACTGCATCAGAGATTTTGTATTTTCTAGTTATTTTAAATGCATCCTGTATTATTTTAAGTGATTGTTACTACAATAAGGAAGAATCAGAAATAATTCCTTGAGAGTGTATTTCTGTGCTATTAATTGAACCATCTGTCTTTTTCCCTGAATCCTTCCCAGTGTCTAGTTGAGCACTAAGGCATCCCATATTTCTACAAAATTAACTCCTTACTTCCCGCTAAAAATGGAAATCTGGCACTTCTGTTTATGTGCCTAACTTACTTTTTTTTAGTATAGTAGCTTTCAGTTCCATCCATGCTACTGAAAATAACAACTAAATAATTGCATTATTTCATGTCTAAATAACATCTGATTATGCATATTCTGGGAGAAGAGAACTTTTGGGTTCACAATCCATCTTAGAGAAACTGAACTAAGGTTGAATTCAAGTAAACTAAATGGCCAGTACCTAGCACCAGTATCCAGGCTATCCTCCAACAAGATCTGTGTCTAGCACCAGTTTCTAGGTTATTTCTCCAACAAATTTACACCTCCACGTTACAAGCCAGTTTCTGATACTTGACTTCCATATAAGCACCAACCAGAAGGAAAACAGATGTTAAGTTTATGGTTTCGCTCCCAGCACCAGCCAATTATGTTAAAGGCCATAATGGCTCCCCCAGTCAGATGTGTACTAGTCTAGATACCCCCTTTTTGCCTGTATATGTCCTTTCCTGAAACTGTGCTTGGCCCCCCCTTTTATTCTCCTGCTACAGAGATGGTGGTGTGGACCAAGATCAAGCTTCAGTAAAGACTGCCTAATGCATTGTATTGGAATCTGCTGCTTGGTGGTCTTTTGAGGTTCGTGAATTTTTCTTGGCACAACAATATAACATACAATTTATTCACTTAATGGAATATATGATAAAATAATTTTTTATCTACTTTAAAAAGTACTGCAATAAACACGAAAGTGTAAATACCTTCTGGTATAATGACTTCATCTTGTTATATAAATTCTGGATCATATGACAGTTCTATTTACAGTTGTGGAAAAATCATAATATTACATTATTGTTTGTATAATTGCTACCATAATAAATATTCAGTATATCAGTGGATATATAGAATTTATGTAATTTCAGATGTGATAATGAGATATTTTATCATTAAAAATCAGAAAATATATGAAATACTGTGAGAATTACTACCTTTGTAATATTATCTAAATTAAGTCTCTTGTTATGTTTAAAACAACCAAGATCATCAAATTTAAGTCTTTAAAATACATGAAAAAAATGTACTTAGAGCCTTCTGCCCCTGCCTGGTCCTCTGGGCTGGAGCAGACACAGAGTTGGTCTGTTCCTGTCCTGTGGAGAAACTGAATCGTGAGTCATCCAGGAGCCACTGCACTCAGAGCAGCTGGTAAGAACTCCATCTCACTCCCTAAACCCCAGAGATACATCGGGGAGCCAGGGACATCCAGGGCACAGCAGCTACCCAAACCCCGCCCCTCCGGAATTCCACTTCCCTTCTGCCCCTGCCTGGTCCTCTGGGCTGGAGCAGACACAGAGTTGGTCTGCTCCTGTCCTGTTGAGAAACTGAATCCAGAGTCATCCAGGAGCCACTGCACTCAGAGCAGCTGAAACTGAATCCTGAGTCATCGAGGACCCACTGCACTCAGAGCAGAAGGATTTCCAGATCCAAGAGGTGGCCTGAGTCCCAGGAGTTCCTCCACCCAGGAGATTAGGAGCATAAGACCACAGAGACCTCTGGACTCTGAGGAGCTCTGCAATAAGCAAGATAACTGGAAATACAGACTCCAGTTTTACACAGTGAGGGCAGGTAACACTAGAGTTAACCAGATGGCGAAAGGCAAGCGCAGGAACATAAGCAACGGAAACCAAAGTTTCTTGGCATCATCAGTGCCCAGTTCTCCCAATATAGCAAGCCCTGAACACCCCATCACACCTGAAAAGCAGGATTCAGAATTAAAATCACTTCTCATGATGATGATAGAGGATTATAAGAAGGAATTAAGTAACTCCCTTAAAGAAATACAGGAGAGTACAAGTAAACAGATAGAAGCCCTTAAAGAGGAATCACAGAAATCTCTTAAAGAAATGGAAGAAAAGACAAAGAAGGAATTAAACAAAAACATTCAGGATCTGAAACTAGAAATAGAAACAATAAAGAAAGTTCAAAGGGAGACAACCATGGAGATAGAAAACCTAAGAAAGAGATCAGGAGTCACAGACGCAAGCATCACCAACCGAATACAAGAGATAGAAGAGAGAATCTCAAATGCAGAAGATACGGTGGAAAATATTGACACAGTTGTCAAAGAAAATGCAAAATGCAAAAAACTCCTAACTCAAAACATCCAGGAAATCCAGGACACAATGAGAAGACCAAACCTAAGGATAATAGGTATAGATGAGAATGAAGATTCCCAACTTAAAGGGCCAGTAAATATCTTCAACAAAATTATTGAGGAGAACTTCCCTAACCTAAAGAACAAGATGCCCATAAACATACAAGAAGCCTACAGAACACCAAATAGACTAGACCAGAAAAGAAATACCTCATGTCACATAATAATCAAAACATCAGATGCACAAAACAAAGAAAAAATACTAAAAGCAGTAAGGGAAAAAGGTCAAGTAACATATAAAGGCAGACCTATAAGAATTACACCAGACTTCTCACCAGAGACTATAAAAGCCAGTAGAGCCTGGACTGACATCATACAGACACTAAGAGAACACAATTGCCAGCCCAGATTACTATACCCAGCAAAACTCTCAATCACTATAGATGGTGAAACCAAGATATTCCATGACAAAACCAAATTTGCACAATATCTTCCCACAAACCCAGCACTTCAAAGGATAATTGATGGAAAATGCCAACACAAGGAGGGAAACTACAACCTAGAAAAAGCAAGTAAGTAATCTTCCAACAACCCCAAAAGAAGATACAAACCTAACTTTACCTCTAATAACAAAAATAACAGGAAGCAACAATCATTTTTCCTTAATATCTCTTAACATCAATGGTCTCAAGTCCCCAATAAAAAGACGCAGACTATCAGACTGGATACACAAACAAGACCCAGAATTTTGCTGCATACAAGAAACGCACCTCAGTGACAAAGACAGACACTACCTCAGAATAAAAGGGTGGAAAACAATTTTTCAAGCCAATGGTCCCAAGAAACAAGCTGGAGTAGCCATTCTAATATCAAATAAAATCGACTTTCATCCAAAATTAATCAAAAAAGATAAGGAAGGACACTTCATACTCATCAAAGGAAAAATCTACCAAGGTGAACTTTCAATTCTGAACATCTATGCTCCAAATGCAAGGGCACCTACATACATAAAAGAAACTTTACTAAAGCTCAAAACACACATTACACCTCACACAATAATAGTGGGGGATTTCAACACCCCACTGTCAGCAATGGACAGATCATGGAAACAGAAACTAAACAGAGACACTTTGAAATTAACAGAAGTTATGAACCAAATGGACTTAACAGACATCTATAGAACATTTCATCCTAAAACAAAAGAATATACCTTTTTCTCAGCACCTCATGGTACCTTATCCAAAATAGACCATATAATTGGTCAAAAAACAAGCCTCTACAGATACAAAAAGATTGAAATAATCCCTTGCATCTTATCAGATCACCACAGACTAAGACTGGTCTTTAATAATGACAAAACCAATGGAAAACCCACATACACATGGAAACTGAACAACTCTCTACTCAATGATGACTTGGTCAAGGAAGAAATAAAGAAAGAAATTAAAGACTTTTTAGAATTCAATGAAAATGAGGACACATCATACCAAAACTTGTGGGACTCCATGAAGGCAGTGCTAAGAGGAAAGCTCATAGCTCTAAGTGCCTACAAAAAGAAACTGGAAAGAGCACACACTAACAAGTTGACTGCACAACTAAAAGCTCTAGAACAAAAAGAAGCAAATACACCCAGGAGGAGTAGAAGGCAGGAAATAATCAAACTCAGGGCTGAAATCAACCAAATAGAAACAGAAAGAACAACACAAAATATCAATAAAACCAGGAGTTGATTATTTGAGAAAATCAACAAGATAGATAAACCCTTAGCCAGATTAACCAGAGGGCACAGAGACAGTCTCAAAATTAATAAAATCAGAACTGAAAAGGGAGACATAACAACAGAAACTGAAGAAATTCAAAATATCATCAGATCCTACTACAAAGGCCTATACTCAACAAAACTGGAAAACCTGGAGGTTACATCCACAGAGAAGAAGGAGGAGGGGTGAGGGGATTGGGGGTTCCGAGGGGGTGGTGGGGGATGGGGTAAGGGGACAACATAGGAAATGTAAATAAATCATCCAATAAAAAAAAATGTACTTAGAGAATATAATACATGCTTGGAACCTGAAAAGACTGAAAGAAGGAAAATAATACTTGGCAAATGATGGATGTGAATAATGAATGTGATTTGATCATACAGTAGTATAAACACATCGATTACCACAATGTATCATAGCAGTATCATGCCCCCGAAAATGTGTGGAAGCATCACTTTATTCTTTGCTGTCATTTTTTGGTAAATATGAATGGTTTTCTCATAACTTGTTTATTAAAAATATTGGAGGAGAATTGACACATTTTAAGTAACCAAGCAATAGCCTTCCTATTTCTTATGTATTTATTAGCCAGTACTACAAAGCTTTAAATTATTTATTCAGTTCACATGGCTGCTGACAACAGCTTCTTTCTATTAGAGCATACGAAAATAAAAATAGATAGTGCTCTAAAGCTTTTCTCTTAATAACAATAGCACTTTGTGTTGGTGCAAGGCTTGTAATATACCAATTGCTTTTACATTCACTCTCTTATATAATTAGAAGAAGATCATTTCAATAGTCAGCAGTGTTTAAAATTATTAGTCCTTTCTTATGTGGTAGGCATTTGCATTTTATTTATTAACTGTAATGTTTGTCGCAAAATGTTTGTTGTTATGTTTCTCCTCTTCTCTCAGTGAACAGGAAGTATTTTCTCCAAATAAGAGTACCATTTTTGGATAACAGTTTCTAGGAAAAGGCAGTCCCCAAATTCCCCCCCTATACACAGTACACCCCCCCTACATGCACATAATCACACATGCACACACTCACTCATGTGCGCACATGTACACACACACACACTCACACACCCATTCATTTGAATGACTCTCACTGGAGTTATGTATTCCTCTTAGTACCATGTATTCCATTTAGAGGCACTATTGAGGTTAAAAACTCAATACTACACCGTCTT
Organism: Grammomys surdaster; assembly: GCF_004785775.1. NCBI lineage: Eukaryota > Metazoa > Chordata > Mammalia > Rodentia > Muridae > Grammomys > Grammomys surdaster. The sequence goes on from NW_021620961.1 coordinate 3,098,682, forward strand.
TCCCTAAGTCTCTTCTTTTTTTGTCCCTGCAGTTCTTTTAGACAGGAACAATTCTAGGACAGAATTTTTGACTGTGAAATAGTAACCCTATCCCTCCCCTTGATACCCTCTCTTTCTACTGGAGGTGGACTCTATGAGTTCCCTCTCCCCACTGTTGGGCATTTCAACTAAGGTCCCTCCCTTCGAGTCCTGAGAGTCTCTCAGCAACCAGATTTCTGGTACTTTCCCCACCTTCCACTCCCCAAGATTGCATATTTCCATTCATTTTACTGGTCCTGAGGGCTTCTCTGTATGCCCCACCACATACATGATCATATTCTCCTTTTTCCCTCCCCTCTCCCACCTATGTCCCTTAGCTTCCTCTGATTATTTTCTTCTCCCTCCCAAGTGGGATTGAAGAGTCATTGCATGGGCCCTTCTGCTTGTTAACCTTCTTGAGTTCTGTGGATTGCATCCTAGGTACTTTATCCAGTGACTAGCCCAATATGGTATGTATCTCAAGGGGAGGCTCAAGGCCTGCCACTATTTCTAATGTTACTGTGTGCTTACAGACAGGAGCTTAGCATGGCTACTCTCTGACAGGCCCAATAAGCAGCTGACTGAGACAGAAGCAGATACTCACACCCAAACATTAGACTAAAGTTGGGGATACCTGTGGTTGAATTAGGGAAAGGCTGGAAGAAGCTGAGGAGGAGGGCCACCCCATAGAAAGATCAGCAGTTTCAACAAATCCAGATCCATGAGATCTCTCAGACACTGAGCCACCAACCAGGCAGCACACAAGGGATGGTCTGAGGCCCTGGACACATATGTAGCAGAGGACTTTGTGGTCTGGCCTCAGTGAAAAGAGTCATTCCTAATCCTGGAGAGACTTGATGTGCCAGGGAGTGGGGAGTCCTGGCTGGGCGGGGTGGGGGGTGATGTCCTTTTGGAGACAGGGGGTAGGGAGGAGGAATGGGATGAGCAACTGTGAGAGGGGATCGAGAGGAGAGCAAAGGTTGGACTTTAAAAGGATAAAATAAAAAATAAAAGTAAAAGAAAAAATTAGTTTTTTATCCTGCTTCCAATTTCACTATATTTTCTGAGTCTTCTTCACAACTAAACATCTTAGCTTAACTTTCTTTTTTTTTTTTTGACATTTTGGTTTTCTTCATTCAAGTAACTAGTGTGATGAAAAAGTAATCTTCATAAAGCTTTCTGAATTTCTGTCTAATAGGCTGCACCCATCACAAACCTGTTTTTTTTTACAAAGCTGAGCATTGGCAGCATGTCAGAGTAGTCCATTTGAGCAAAAATAGATGTGTCATCAGATATGAATAAACAGAGTTGTGGTATGTGAGAAATAAGTTAGATAATTAGTTGGATTCAGAATAGAAATGTTTAGACAGCCATGTCTAGGTCTGAGTAAAAAGAGGGGGTGGATGTACGTGTATAACAAGTTTTGGGTGTTTAGTATTGTGTTTTCTGTCTTCTACGTGTATGTATTCCAGAAAAGTGGATGTCTAGACACACAAAGAGAAACAGCAATTCAACAACCTGTCATTAGCAAGGCTTTGCCAAGGCTGCCCATAACAAGCATGACATGTATGAAGTAGTTATGATGTCATAAACCAGGCTATCTAAGATGCAATAACACACTCCAAGACAGACAAGCATATATAGCTAATTCTGCCATGGATATGAAATCTACAAGGAGAAGAGATTGACCATAAGTTTGATTATTTTAAAAGGATTTATGGTTGATTAAAACATGTCCATGCATGTTTGGCATTCCCCATGAGGAAGCAGAGTTCAGTGGTTACCCACATGGGTACATGAGTCTGCCTTTCCTCAGTGAAAGAGCTTGTCCAGTCAGAATTTATTTAATGTTTGAAGAACTGTCCTGGCAACATTGCAAAATCATTTCCTAGATCAAAAGAAGTATTTTAGCTAAAAGGAGATATGGCAGTAGAGAGATCCATAGATCAATAAATCATATTATTTAGTGAGCTACCCAGGATGAACAAGCAATAAAAGGAGACAATGTATTGTCAAGAGTAATTAACCCTGATCATGAAGGGCAAACAAGGCTGCTGTTACACTATTGACCCAATAGTCCTGAGTTTTAAAGTTGTCCTGCATTCAACCCTCTGCTTTGCTATAAATTAATGTTATTACTATCTGTTCTATTCTGTAATTTTCCATCATTAGTTGCCTTTCCTACTTATAAAATTATATTTCCTTAGCTATAGGCATTTTGAAAATAACCTATTTTTCTACTTTTTAAAAATTTATGGCAACCTGAACCTAGTTTATTTTGCCTAAAATGTGTTGGAATTTATCATTACAATTCATTATTTCTAATATTTTTTTAATTGTCAGTGCTTATAATAAACCCTGCTGTTAAGTTGAAGTTATTGAATTCATTCTGCCATCCAATTATAAGTAATTTTTATAATTAAAATATCATTTGATTCATAACTGTCTGATTCGCTATTCCAACCTTACCTTTAAGTGTAACATGCATCATGTTAAATCAACTTAAAATATTTTGAGTAATGATTGGTGCCTTTCTTTAAACATTCATTGTTGCTAGCATAGAAATATGCCTTATTATTTTTAGTCTTCTGACCTTTTTGCTTTTTCTTTCACATAAGGAAATGTCATTTCAAATTCCCCCATTCTCCTCTCGTTTTCCTATTTCATTCATGAAATGCTTTCACCTCCCGAAAGCTTCCCTTCAAATTTCATGTATTTGTTTTTTCTGTGATCCACTGATTAAACTGGAATTTCTTTCCTGAGTGTATATGGATACCTACTTATTGGAGGAAGAGAAAATGAACTATGTAGGCATCATCAAAAAAAAATAATACCCTCTGTCCCTCAACCGTGGGACTCATGGGCTCCTTTATCTATGAAGAAACTTGAACAATTATGATCATATGCTGGTCTTATGTAGATGACCACTTTTATCAAGTGTATAATTAGTTTGATAGTGGGAAGACAAATTATTTCCAGAAGACATGATTTCATGCATATCTCCCCATTTTGGTCTCTTACATTCTGCACTTTCCTTTTCATGATGTACATTTTATCTCCTGGAAGATAATATAGCTATCCCATTTAGAAAAGAGCACTCTACCACTACTCATTCCTGGCACTTTAGCTACTTATCTCTTATTAATAGTTTTCTACCACAGTAAGTAAACTACCTAGAAATTCTGGACAAGGCATCAGTCAGTAATAATAAGCAAAAGTATTTAAAAGGCAACATGATTAACAAACCAAGATCTTGCCTTATACCTGTCGGAATGGCAAAGATCAAAAAGACAAGTAACAGCTCATGTGGGTAAGGATGTGGAGTGAGAGGACTACTTCTCCACTGATGATGGGAGTCCAGTTTTTAACCTAAAAGAATAAAAATCATCCCGTGCAAGGCAACCCAGAACCAGAGTCAAACATGATTTGCGCTCATTTGTAAGTGGATAGCAGTTGTTAAGTAAAAGATAATCATACTATAATCCACAGAAACAGAGAAGTTAGATAAAAGTTTGGGGGAAGAGAATATATAGATCTCTCTGGAAAGGGGAATAGAATAGATTTTGTGAGTGGACCGGAAAGGGTGGGAATGGGAACAGAAATAGGAAAGGGAAGGATAGAGAGGGAGAGAGTACAGTGTACTAAGTTGGAAAGAGATGGGCATTTAGGGGGTGATATGAAAACCTAGTGCAGTGGAAGCTTCCAAAAACCTGTGAGGTTGAATACTTAAGGACTCCTAGTAAGGAAGGATACGGAGCCCGAATAAGTCATCTTCTGTAGCCAGGAGAGGCTTACAGTGGTGGAACTGGGACACCAATCTAGACACAAAATCTATGACCCACTACCTATCTTACCTGCAAGATGCTTTGGGACAACGGCTGCTCACAACTTGTGGAAATGGTCAACCAATGGTCTAACACAAGGCCCATACTGAGAGAGGGTGTTTATGCCTTACACTCCGTAGATGGCAAAGATTCAGAAGGTGAATGGCTCAGAGACCTAGGATAGAACCAAATAAGACTAGCAACAACAACGACAACAACAAAATGTCAATGAAATGATTCCTAATGAGAGTCTCCCTCTCTGAGCTAACAGGAACAGATATAAGGACCCACAGCCAGACATTAGGAGGAGGTTGAGAAACTCTTCGGATGTCGGGAGAGGATGGATTTTAGGAGCCAGAGAGGTTGATACTAGGAGAAGGGGCCCACATAATCAACTAAGCAGGGCCCATAGAGGCTCCCAGAGACTGCATGAGTCTGTACTAGCCCCTCTGCATACATGCTGTGGCTCTTTGAACTGGGGCTTGTGTTGAACCCCTATAAATTGGAGTAGGGATGCTTTTGAATTTTTTGCCTGCTAGTGGAAGCTTTCCTCCTACTGGGTTGCAGCATTCCGTTTCAATTGAGGGTTTTAGCCTAGTCTTGTTGCAACTTGTTTTGCAAAGTTCAGTTGATATCACATGGTGGGAGTGGGGGACAGCTATTTTAGAAGGGATAGAGAAGAACAGTGGATTTGGGGGAGAGCGAAGGTGGAAGGAGTACCGAAAAAGGGAGAGGCTGCAGTTGGGATATACTTTATGAGAGAAAAATAAATAAAATAAAAATTTAAAAAATAATTGTAGGCCATGATCTAGGGCATATCACCTCCCCAATTATGGGCTCTTGACAAATAAATGATACAAAATTAAGTAAAAAATACCTACACATTTATCTTATAAATTATAAATATGTAATTATGTTATTTTAATATGTCGATATAGGTAAGTGCAAGCTAGATATCGCCACTCAATGAGATGTGTATCTCTTGTCCTCAGCAATAGGGCATAGGATAAGTATGTAAAAAACAAGCAGAAGCTGTGGCTGTATTCTGTTCTACCTGGTCATTCCTAACAACATTCAATTTTCCTCATAGATCAATATCTTGCTTAACAATAATCAGAGAAGCTTACACTAGGAGTAGATGAAAATGAATACTAATAAATTATGTAGATAAACTGAGATAATGTGAGTGGGATTCAGTCTTCTTAATCAGGATCCATACCACTATTCCATAAGAAATTGAAGTGGCAAGGGAATTATTATAGTGATGGAAGTCTATAATAGGCAAAAGCAGTAATAATTGGATTTGTGGTTCTGAGATCATCCGCTGATGGAAAGTGAAGTTGTTCTTGTTGACTGCCTCCCTCTTATTTACACTCAGGAAGAAAATACCATAAAAATTGTCACAGGAATGTTCCTTAAATATTATTTAAAGATAATCAGAGATAATTCGTGCAAATGGTCAGATGTTAGTAAGCATGGTAGTAGATTATCTATACTTACTTTCAAGACACAGTATGTCCCTCTACTCCATGGAAATCACCCAGCTATTAAATAGATCCATATCTTCCAATGTTGAAAATCCAAAATTCCACAGGGCATGAGCTAAAGAACTTCACAAAAGACAGCCAATGTGATAGTAGAAAGAGAATGCCAGTTTCTGTGATTATTTGCTGACTGAACAATTGTCACAGCACATGTTCTCCCATTGTATATCCTCTTTTCACATTCTCTGAAGCAGTGTGACTCACCATAAATATCATAAATTTCAAATTATTTTTAAACTCCAAATTGTGTTCCTGTTTCTCGAATAAATACCTGAGATGTCCCCTAAAGAAATACAAATGTTATATTATGAGATTTCTACTGATAGTTTCCATCTTTAAATATTCATTTAAAAATTTAGACAGGTAAAAAAAATATATATTGACAAAAGTATGTGTCACATCCTGGTTTGGTGTCACTGTTTCTTGTTGTCTTTAATGAATAACATATTTAAATTAACCAGTGTTTCTTTTCATGCTATTTCTTGTTTGAAAAGTATAAATGACAATAAAGAGCAGCAAAGATAATAAGTAAAGCAAATATGGGTTGTAAAATTTGTATATGGAGCAATGTTATTTTAATGAAAATATAACACGTTAGAAAAATTAATAACTGAAGTATCAAGTATCAGAGGATACATGGTGTGATTGTGATGGTTTGTATATGCTCGGTCCAGGAAGTGGCACTATTAGAGACTGTGACTCTGTTGGAGTAGGTGTGGCCCTATTGAAGTAGATGTGGTCTTGTTGGATTAGGTGTGTCACTGTGGCTTTAAGACCCTCCTTCTAGCTGCCTGGAAGTGAGTATTCTGCTAGCAGTCTTCAGATGAAGATGTGGAACTCTCAGCTCCTTCTGAATCATGCCTGCCTGGATGTTTCCATATCCCCACCTTGATGATAATGAACAGAACCTGTAAATTGGCCCTAATCAAACATTGTCCTTATAGGAGTTACCTTGGTCATGGTGTCTGTTCACAGCACTAAAGTCCTAACTAAGGAGTTGGTAGCAGTGACTGGGGTCTTGCTGTGATAAACATGACTATGTTTTTGTTTGGAAGAATGTGGATTTTGGAACTTCGGACTTGGAAAGCAATTAAGAATATAGAAGACTTGGTTACTGAGAGTGATTTAATTGTTTGGACTTGCCCAAGATGTTTCAGTGACAAATTTCAATATGTGGCCTAGGGACTGTTCTTGTGGTATTTTGGTGAAGAATGTGGCTACTTTTTGCCCTTGTCTGAGGAGTCTGCCTGAAGCTAAGGTGAAGACACTCAGATTAATTACCTTGACAAAGGAAATCTCAAGTCTGTAAATTCAAGGTCAATTTACAGAACAAGTGTCAGGACAGCCAAATTTAGGCAGTGAGGAAGTTGGAAAGCAGAAAGCTGGTAATAGAACAAGGGGATCATGTTGTATTTCCAGCAAGCATGAGAACTTGGCAGCTTTGACCATGTGGCTCTGGCTTTAGAGTGAAGAGTAGAAGGAACTACTAGGACACTTGATGTTATTTAGCTGGAGCTAAGAAACTAGAGGTGATTAAGAAGAGACCAGCATCACTGAGGTGAAATCTTCTGGGAAGTGTTTTCTGAGAGTGCAAAGAAGCTATTCTAGAGATAGCCAAGGTTGTTCCTCATGCTGGAGCTGTACTTGGTAATGTGTAAGAGTCACCCAGGTGGTATTGGTTTTAAAGACATGAAGTGGTCATGAAGGACAGCTGTGGCTCAGCACTGTGAGAGGCTATGGAAGGCCATTGGTGAAGGTACAGCCTCAGTTGCAGTTGATGGCCCAAGACTGAAGATGTTGTGACTTGGCATCCTGAAAAGAGCCTATTAGTGCAGCTATTAGTGAAGCCTAGTTGCAGCAGAAGACCCCAGTGTATTAGGGTTGCCAGTACTATGGGATGATGAGCAAGAATAGCAGCAGCAGTAGAGTCGAGTCAACCAGAACCTAGAGTGCTACAGATAGCAGGCTGTAAGTAATGCCAGTAAGTGATGCCAGCCCTCTGGAGGAGCCCAGATCATATGTGGATCCAAGACATTGAAGAAAGAAGCTGTAACACTGAAGTTGCCTTGGAGACCCCAAGATGTTTGACATGTCAGAGCCATGGGCTCTCTGCTGAGCAAACCTGCTAACAGGGAGTAGAACAAGCCTAGGGGAAAGAAGTTTGTTGCAGTCAACAAAAACAAAAAATGAGTTGGAGATCTAAAGACCCTTTTGACCTCAGACATGGAGATGCAGAGTTTGTAGTCTGCCCAGCTGGTTTCATGTCTTGCTTTGGGGAATACAGTTAAGTGATTGGATGAATCTCAGAAGAGACTTTGAACTTTGGACTTCAAACATTGTTGATACTGCTATAGATTATGGGACTTTTGATGTTGGACTAAATTCATTTTGCATTATACTATGTTTAAGTATGGCCCCCATAGACTCATATGTTTGAACACGCCTATGGGAGACAGGGAGTGGAATGTGATGGTTTGCATATGCCCTGGACCAGGTAGTGGCACTATTAGAGTGTGTGGTCCTCTTGGAGTAGATGTAGTCTTGTTGGAATAGGCATGTCACTGTGGCTTTAAGACCCTCATCCCTGATGCCTGGAAGTGAGTATTCTGCTAGCAGCCTTCAGATTAAGATGTAGAATTCTCAGATACTCCTAAACCATGCCTGTTTGTATGCTGCCATGTTTCTGATTTGATAATGAACTGAACTTCTGAAATTGTAAGCCAGCCCCAACTCAATGTTGTCTTTATAAGAATTGCCTTGGTGATGGTGTCTGTTCACAGCTGTAAAGCCTTATCTAAGACAGTGTTATAAGTGCATTTTATTGAAATGTCCAAGGACCAAGGATATAGTTATAATGAATAAATCAAAATATTAAACAATTAAAATGTGTTTTTTGCATTTCTAAGGTACACAGTGAAAATTACAATTCCAACATGGACAGGAAAGTTGAGAGCCACTGTGTCTGGAGAAACAAAACTGAATATATATATATATATATATATATATATATATATATATATATATATAGAGAGAGAGAGAGAGAGAGAGAGATTTATTAAAGTCATTTACAACCTGTGGTCCAGCTAGTCCAAAAGTGGTGGTTTACTGATGGGGAGTCCAAGTATAGATGTGTCTCAGCTGGTATTCAGCATACATTAGAATCCTGAAGAAATAGGTTACAGTGCCACTGAAGAAATGAACTTGACAGCAAGAACATAGGTAAGCTGGCCAAGAGAGAGTGTTTCCTTCTTCCATAGCCTTGATATAAGCTGCCACCAGACCGTGTGGCCCATGTAAAAGGAAGAACTTCCCACCTCAAAGGATCAACATTGATTTTATCATTTCTAATAATTTACTTAAGAAAAATAAATAAATCCCTCCCAGATGTAACCAGCATTTAGGTTTTAGTTGATACCAGATATACTCAAGCTGTCAAACAAGAATAAATATCACAAATCCACCCATTTCACACATGACACATAATATCTTAATATGTCATGATTAATTTCTAAATGAAAACAGTAACCAAATCATAATTTTGCCTTACATGATATAACACTCCCATGTACAAATTCAAATGCAGTCTATATAATCAAGTCACAATCATGCCTATCATCATATAGCTATCCAAGTACTGTCATAAATTCATTGTAATCTTTAGACTAGGTAGCAATCCCCACAGTAAAACATTCTTATTTAATCTTAAAACTTAAGTATGATAACAACTGATATTCTCTTTTGAATCCCACATTATATAATAAAAAATAGCAAAGAAGGAAAACACATATCTCTATAATTTTTTTAATGAAAGAAGACAGACACATCCATCTCAATTATAATCCTCCTTTCTGAAACTAGTCACATAGCCTTAGCTGTTATTCAGAAATCTTTCTCTGCTACTCATTCTGTATTTTTCTACCCTTATCAAGTACCTCAGCACATCTTGGCAATTTTTCTGTGGGACTGACCCATTCCTTCATTGCAGAAGAATCCTTCCTGGATTAGGCTTTTGTAGTTTCTCATTGACTTTAATCACAGGATGTGGTAGGATCATGAGACACCCTAAAGGATCTGAATTCCAGATGTAATCAATCTTACCTCTGTTCTGAAAATGCAATCCAATTTCTTCTTGGTAATCTGGATCAATCACCTCTCCTAACACTGTTACTTCTTTCTCTAGCCTGTTGGTTTAAGGTCATTAGAAGCTCAAAGTGACCAGAGAGACATCTCAGTTTCCTTTGTTTGTTTGTTGTGGCTCCTGGTAAGAGTGCTTCCCCTTCTGGAACCAAAACTTTCAGGCAAAAATAAATTAAGGTCTCAGAAACAGGAAGCAAATTTTTTCATAGTAAGTCACTAGGGGTAATGACAAGTAGAACTGCTTCCCTTTTCATCCATTATTCCTAGACCTGTGGATCCTGGCTATGGTATAAAATGTAATTATACCACTTGCTGGAGAACCTTGCCTCAGCCCTCCTGGCTACCGACTCCTAATTTAGATCGTAACTGTGTCTTCAATGTCCATTCTATCTTTCTATCAGGCCGGTTCCTTCTCCTTCAGGTTGGTAGGGAGAGTAGTAAGAACAGTGCATTCCTTGATCATGGGTCTACCTCCAGCCACACCTCTTTGGGTGTGAAGTGTCTTCTTTTGTCAGAAGCAATGGTGTATGGAATATTATAACAGAGGGTATGACATTCTGTATGTCCACAGAAGATAGTTTTAGTACAATAATTATATGTTGGAAAGGCAATTCTGTAACAAATATAAGTATCTACTCCAGTAGGAAAAATATTGCCTTTCCTTGGAGAATGCACTTCAATGTAGTTTAGCTGCCATCATGTTTCTGGATTATTCTGCAAGGCAATGGTGTCATATCTGACGCTTAGTGACCAGAGAGAAATATCAGCTTCTTTTGTTTCTTTGTTGTGGCTCTGCGTAGGAGTGCTTCCCCTTCTGGAACCAAAACTTCTAGGTAGAAATAAATTAAAGTCTCAGGAACAGGATATAAAATTTTTGTAGCTCAAAGATGGCAGGGGAATGAGACTGACTGTCCAGAGAATGGCTCAGCCAACCTAATTGATTATTGAACTATGCTAAAGCCAAGAGTTAATAAGCATTTACATAGGATGCAAGCATCATACCATTTGCTCATTTGGAGAGACCTATCCACATATTTCTTCTCTAGTTGTCTTTCCCACCAATTTTCTAATCATTCTGTCTCCATGTCCCTGAACATCAAACCGAACCATTGGCTACAGCCCATGAATCAGTGAACAGTCAATATGTGTAGCTATCTGCTTCCAAACAAAATATGACTATGTGTACTGCCCAAAGTTCTGCCCACTGTGAAGATTTTATTTTTGAGGGTCCTTCAGGTTTGTTCCAGAAAGAAGTTGTCCACTTGTTGGAGATGCATGAATAATTAAACCAAGTTCTGGGTTTCTATTACTCACTCAGTGGATTTCTTATACATACATCCAACTACTGAGTTTTAGCTACTTCCAAATGTAGTTGATAGCCAAGAACAGCCATCCCAATTGTCTTTCTTTAAACCCAATCACTTTCAACATTTGTGAGTTAATTTTGATAATACTTTAAATTACTTTTATAAAAATGTTCTCTCAGCCCCTGCCTTGTCCTTTTGGCTAGGGAAGACACATAGCTGGTCTGCTCCTGTGGAGATACTAAATCCTGAGCCATCCTAGAGGAGACACTGTACTGAGAGCAGTGGATAAGAAACCCGTCCCACTCCCTATGCCCCAGAGTTACAAATGGGAGCCAGGGGCACTCAGGACCCATCAGCCACCCATGCCCAGCTCCTTCAGAATTTCACTTCCCTTCCACATCTGTCTGGCCCTTTTGGCTGGGGCAGACACATAGCTGGTCTGCTCCTGTGGAGATACTGAACCCTGAGCCATCCGAGAGGAACCACTACACTCAGAGCTGAAGACATCTAGCTGGTGTGCTCTTGTAGAGACATCATATCCTGAGCAATCTTAGTGGAACCACTGCACTCAGAGAGGCAGGATTTCTGGATCCCAGAGGCAGCCTGAGTCCCGGGAGTTCTTCCACCCAGGAGCTTAGGATCACAAGACGACAGAGTCATCTGGACTCTGAGGACTTCTGACACAAGCAAGATAACTGGAAAGACAGACTCTAATCAGACACAGTAAGTGCAGGTAACACTAGAGTTAACAAGATGGTGAAAGGCAAGTGCAAGAACATAAGCAACAGAAACTAAAGTTACTTGGCATCATCAGAATCCAGTTCTCCCACCATAGCAAGCCCTGGACACCCCATCACACCGGAAAAGAAAGATTCAGAATTAAAATCACATCTCATGATGATAATAGAGGATTTTTAAGAAGGACATAAGTAACTCCCTTAAAGAAGTACAGGAGAGCACAAGTAAACAGGTAGAAGCCCTTAAAGAGAAAACACAAAAATCCCTTAAATAACTGCAAGAAAACACAATGAATGAATTAAACAAAACCATAAAGGATCTAAAAACGGAAATAGAAACAATAAAGAAATCTCAAAGGGAGACGACCTTGGAGATAGAAAACCTAGGAAAGAGATCAGGAGTCATAGACGCAAGGATCACCAACTGAATACAAGAGATAGAAGAGAGAATCTCATGTGCAGAAGGTATTGTGTAAAACATTGACACAACTGTCAAAGAAAATGAAAAATGCAAAAAGCTCCTAACCCAAAACATCAAGGAAATCCAGAACACAATGAGAAGACCAAACCTAAGGATAATAGGTCCAGATGAGAGTGAGGATTCCCAAATTAAAAGGCCAGTAAATATCTTCAACAAAATTATTGAGGAAAACTTCCCTAACCTAAAGAACAAGATGCCCATAAACATACAAGTAGACCAAATACAGAACACCAAATAGATGAGACCAGAAAAGAAATACCTCCTGTCACATAATACTCAAAATATCAAATGCACAAAACAAAGAAAAAATACTAAAAGCAGTAAGGGAAAAAGGCCAAGTAACATATAAAGGCAGACCTATAAGAATTACACCAGTCTTCTCACCAGAGACTATAAAAGCCAGAAAAGCCTGGACTGACATCATACAGACCCTAAGAGAACACAAATGCCAGCCTAGACTACTATACCTAGCAAAACTCTCAATCACTATCAATGGTGAAACCAAGATATTCCATGAAAAACAAAATTTGCACAGTATCTTCCCAAAAACCCAGTACTTCAAAGGATAATTGATGGAAAATACCAACACAAGGAGGGAAACCTAGAAAAAGCAAGAAAGAAATCTTCCAACAACCCCAAAAGAAGATTGCTATACAAACATAATTCTAACTCTAATGACAAAAATAACAGGAAGCCACAATCATTTTTCCTTAATATCTCTTAACATCAATGGACTCAATTCTCCAATAAAAAGATGCAGACTATCAGACTGGATACACAAACAGGACCCAGAATTTTGCTGCATACAGGAAACACACCTCAGTGACAAAGACAGACACTACCTCAAAGTAAAAGGATGGAAAATACATTTCACAGCCAATGGTCCGAAGAAACAAGCTGGAGTAGCCATTCTAATATCAAATAAAATTGAATTTCAACCAAAAGTAATCAAAAAAGATAAGGAAGGACACTTCATACTCATCAAAGGAAAAATCTACCAAGGTGAACTGTCAATTTTGAACATCTATGCTCCAAATGCAAGGGCACCTACATACATAAAAGAAACTTTACTAAAGCTCAAAACACACGTTACACCTCACACAATAATAGTGGGGGATTTCAACACCCCACTGTCAGCAATGGACAGATCATGGAAACAGAAACTAAACAGAGACACTTTGAAATTAACAGAAGTTATGAACCAAATGGACTTAACAGGCATCTATAGAACATTTCATCCTAAAACAAAAGAATATACCTTTTTCTCAGCACCTCATGGTACCTTCTCCAAAATAGACCATATAATTGGTCACAAAACAAGCCTCTACAGATACAAAAAGATTGAAATAATCCCTTGCATCTTATCAGATCACCACAGACTAAGACTGGTCTTTAATAATGACAAAACCAATGGAAAACCCACGTACACATGGAAACTGAACAACTCTCTACTCAATGATGACTTGGTCAAGGAAGAAATAAAGAAAGAAATAAAAGACTTTTTAGAATTCAATGAAAATGAGGACACATCATACCAAAACTTGTGGGACTCCATGAAGGCAGTGCTAAGAGGAAAGCTCATAGCTCTAAGTGCCTACAAAAAGAAACTGGAAAGAGCACACACTAACCAGTTGACTGCACAACTAAAAGCTCTAGAACAAAAAGAAGCAAATACACCCAGGAGGAGTAGAAGGCAGGAAATAATCAAACTCAGGGCTGAAATCAACCAAATAGAAACAGAAAGAACAGTACAAAATATCAATAAAACCAGGAGTTGGTTCTTTGAGAAAATCAACAAGATAGATAAACCCTTAGCCAGATTAACCAGAGGGCACAGAGACAGTCTCCAAATTAATAAAATCAGAACTGAAAAGGGAGACATAACAACAGAAACTGAAGCAATTAAAAAAATCATCAGATCCTACTACAAAGGCCTATACTCAACAAAACTGGAAAACCTGGATGAAATGGACAATTTCCTAGACAGATACCAGGTACCGAAGTTAAACCAGGAGCAGATAAACCATCTAAATAGTCCCATAACCCCTCAGGAAATAGCAGCAGTCATCAAAAGCCTCCCCACTAAAAAAAGCCCAGGACCAGATGGTTTTAGTGCTGAATTCTATCAGACCTTCAAGGAAGACCTAATACCAATTCTCTTCAAACTATTCCACAAAATAGAGACAGAAGGAACACTACCCAATTCGTTCTATGAAGCTACAATTACACTCATACCCAAACCCCACAAGGACCCGACAAAGAAAGAGAACTTCAGACCAATCTCCCTTATGAACATCGATGCAAAAATACTCAATAAAATTCTAGCAAACCGAATCCAAGACCACATCAAAACAATCATCCATCATGATCAAGTAGGTTTTATCCCAGGAATGCATGGATGGTTCAATATTCGGAAATCCGTCAATGTAATCCACTATATAAACAAACTTAAAGAGAAAAACCACATGATCATCTCACTAGATGCTGAGAAAGCATTTGACAAAATTCAACATCCCTTCATGATAAAAGTCTTGGAAAGATCAGGAATTCAAGGCCCCTACCTAAACATAGTAAAAGCAATTTACAGCAAACCAGTAGCCAACATCAAGCTAAATGGAGAGAAACTTGAAGCAATCCCACTAAGATCAGG
>NW_021620961.1:3113389-3122746 GCF_004785775.1 Grammomys surdaster
GTGGATAAAGGACCTCCACATAAAACCAGATACACTGAAACTAATAGAAGAGAAGGTGGGGAAAAGCCTCGAATACTTGGGCACAGGGGAAAAGTTCCTGAACAGAACTCCAATGGCATATGCTCTAAGATCGAGAATTGACAAATGGGACTTCATAAAACTGCAAAGTTTCTGTAAGGCAAAGGACACTGTCAATAGGACAAAATGGCAACCAACAAGCTGGGAAAAGATCTTTACCAATCCTACATCTGATAGAGGGCTAATATCCAGTATATACGAAGAACTCAAGAAATTAGACTCCAGACAACCGAATAACCCTATTAAAAAATGGAGTATAGAGCTTAACAAAGAATTTTCAACTGAGGAAATACAAATGGCTGAGAAACATCTAAAGAAATGTTCAGCATCCTTAGTCATCAGGGAAATGCAAATCAAAACATCCCTGAAATTCCGTCTCACAGCAGTCAGAATGGCTAAGATTAAAAACTCAGGTAATAGTAGATGCTGATGAGGGTGTGGAGAAAGAGGAACACTCTTCCATTGTTGGTGGGACTGCAAGATGGTGCAACCACTTTGGAAATCAGTCTGACGGTTCCTCAGAAAATTGGACATAGCATTACCTGTGGATCAAGCTATACCACTCTTAGGCATATACCCAGAAGATGCTCTAACATACAACAAGGACATATGCTCCAATATGTTCATAACAGCCTTATTTATAATAGCCAGAAGCTGGAAAGAACCCAGATGTCCTTCAACTGAGAAATGGATACAAAAAATGGGGTAGGTTTACACAATGGTGTATTACTCAGCTACTAAAATCAATGAATTCAAGAAATTCCTAGGTAAATGGATTGAACTAGAAAATATCATCCTGAGTGAGGTAAGCCAATCACAAAAGAACACATATGGTATTCACTCACTGATTATTGATTAGCCCAGAACCTTGAAATACCCAAGATTCAACTCACAGGCCACATGAAGCTCATGGAGAAGGAAGACCAAGTGTGGGTGCTCTGGTCCTTCTTAGAAGGAGCAACAAAATACTCAAAGGAGCAAATATGGAGACAAAGTGAGAGACAGAAACTGAAGGAGGGGCCGTCTGGATACCATTCCACCTGGGTATCCATCCCATGTGCAGTCACCAAGTTAGATGGTGATGTGGAAGTCAGGAAGTGCATGCTGATAAAAGCCTGATATAGATGTCTCCTTAGAGGTCTGCAAGAGTCTGACATATTCAGAGACAGATGCTCACAGCTAACCATTGATCTGATCATGGGGTTCCCAATGGAGGAGTCAGAGTGAAGACTACAGGAGCAGAAAGGGTTTGCGGTACCATGAGGAGAGCGACAATGTCAACCAACCAGAGCTCCCAGGGTCTAAACCACCAGCCTGGGAGCACTTATGGAGGGATCCAGGGCTTCAGCTGTATATGTAAGGGAAGATGGCCCTGTGGGGCATAGGTGGGAGAAGAGATCCTTGGTCTCATGAAGGCTGGATGCCCCAGTGGGTGGGAATTTGAGGGTGGGGAGGTGGGAATGGTGGGGTAGGTAGAGACACATCTACAGAGAAGCAGGAGGAGGGGTGATGGGATAGGGGGATCCTGGGAGGGGGCAATGGGGTAAGGGAGTAACATGTGAAATGTAAATAAAACATCCAACAAAAAAATACATAAACGAAGGAAATGAAAAATACAAAAGAAAAGTGTTCTCTCATGTGTATTTTATCCTAGTTTCAGTTTTCTTTTCTTCCCCCAACCCCTTTCTCTTCCCTCTCTTCTCTGAGAAAAGAACAGGGCTCAGCAGCTGTCAACAAAACTGCATAACATGTGCAGTAATTTCAGGCACATAAAATCACATCAAGGCTGGACAAGGCAACCCAGTAGGAGAAAAGGTGTTCCACAGTTAAGCAAGAAAATCAGGGGTAGTTCTGGCTCTAACCATTAGGATTTTTCCAAAAAAAAAAAAAGGTATGCAGCCGTAATGTATATGCAGAGGACCCAGGTCAGACCTGTACAAGCTTCATATTCTCAAAAGTTCACATGACTCCCAGTCAGTTGATTCTGTATGTCATGTTCTCTTGGTGTATTCCTGACCACTCTGGTTCCTCAGATTCTTCTGTTCCCTTTGCCACAGGACCCGATCTCTGCCTAATGTTTGGCTATGGGACTCTTGATCTGTTCCATTCAGTTGCTCAATCAAGTGTTTCTGGATTCTTTGATGACAATTCGACTATTGTGTGGTCCGAGAGCACTATGCAGGCAGGAAAAAACTATAGGCTGAAGGTTTGTGGCTGAGTTGGTGGCCCAATTGAGGCCTTGCCTGATTATAAAAGACGGCTAATGTGAGCTCCCTGTCCCCCATAACTAGTTGTCTTTGCTAGGATTGCTCTCATAAATTCCATGGAGTTTCCAATGCACTGTTTCCAACTCTCCTCCAAAATACCCCTAATTCCAGTTGTTTTTCTTGGTGTTTTCTCCATCCTTCCCTGAATCTGATCCCTCCTATTCTCAAGCTTATCTGTACTCAATCTACCCCAAAATTTTATTTTCTCTCCCCTTTCCAGGAAGATTGGTACCCCATTATCCTTTCTTGTTACTTAGGCTCTCTGAGTCTGTAGATCATAACATGATTGTGTATTTTTTCATGAGTTTATTTATTTTTTATTTCACTTTACTTCCAATCACAGCCCTTCTCCCTTATGCCCTCCCAGGCCTCCCTTCCATCCCCTTTCTCCCATTTACTTCTCCCTTTTTTTCTCAAGAATGGAAGCCCCCACCCTCCATTCCTGAGTACCAATCCACCCTGGCACATCAAGTATCCTTCAGGCTAAGGGCATACTGTCCCACTGAGGCCTGAAAAGGCAACCAGCCTAGGGAAAAATAATCCAAAGGCAGCCAACATAGTCTGAGTTACAGACAGTCCCTGATCCAATTGTTGGAGAACCCACATGAAGACCAAGCTGCATATCTGTAGGGAACTTAGGTCCAGCCCATGCCTGCTTTTTGGTTGGTGGTCTAGTCTCTCTCAACCCCCATGGGGTCCAGGTTTGTGGATTCTGTAGGTCTTCTGTGGTGTCCATGACTATCCTGTTCCCTAAATTCTTCTCTTGACCTCTTCCACAAGACTCTCTGAACTCTGCCTAAATTTTTGGTGTGGAACTCTGTATATATATTTCCATTTGCTCCAGGATGAAGCCACTCAGATGACAGTTGTGCTAGGCTCCTTTCTGCAAACATAGCAGATTATCATTAATATATAATGTTAAAGGTTTGTTCTCTCCCATGAGGTGGGTCTAAATTTGGGACAGTCGTTGATTGGCCATTCTGTTAATATTTGCTCCATCTTTGTCCCTGCATATCTTGTAGGTAAGGCAAAATTTGGGTCATAGGTTGTGTGGATAGTTTGGTGTCCCCCTTCCTCCACTGGAAGTCTTGTCTAGCTATAAGAGGTGGTTACTTCAAGGTTCATATACCCTGCTGCTAGGTGTCTCAGCTAGAGTCAACTTTTAGACATCTGGGAGCCTCCTCATTCCTAGGTCTCTGGCTTGCCCTAGTGATGTGACCCCACTGATTTCCTTTCTTTCTCCCCAGCCTTCTATGCCCACCCCATCTCTCCCCATACTTGATCCCCACTCAAGTTCCCCTCCTTACTATAGGTTATCCTATACTTTATGGTTTTGTTTTTAACTTTATAGCTAATATCCTTTTATAAGTGAGTACATGCAATGTTTGTCTTTCTGTATCTGGGTTAACTCAGGGAGAATTGTACTTCCATCCACTTGCTTGCAGATCTCATGATGTGTTCTTTATAATAACTGAGTAATACTCCACTGTGTAACAGCCACCTTGGAAGTAAATATGTCAGATTCTCTGAAAACAGGAAATTGATCTACCTCAATAACCAGTTATGCTACTCCCTGACATATACAAAAGGATACTCCATCCTATCACAAGGATACTTGCTTAACTATACTCACATCTTTATTTATAATAGCCAGTAACTAGAGGAAAAGACAACTAGATGTCCCTCAACCAAAAAGAATGTGTAAAGAAAATACTTTTAATTTTAGTTACTACTATAAAATATATATATATATATATATATATATATATACACACACACACACACACACACACACACACACATATATATATATACATATGTATTTGCACAAATCCAAGTGACTAAGCATTAAGGCTACAATAATCTGCTTTGTATAATATCTATGATATCCTACAAGAAAAAAATGGACATTAAGATATTAATAGCTCCATTCAATGCCTTTATAGGATTTATTCTCTTTCAATATAGAGACTTTATGACTTTTTGTTTAGTTTTATTCAATGTACATTGTGCCATTTCACAGTTATTATAATTTCTCAATGACTCTCACGTGAACTTTTCTTTACTAGGCAGAACAAAGTATACTACTAACATCTTACACGACTTCAGAACACATCTGAAATCACTCAATATTTATTAATTTCTCTGCATATATGGTTAAGAATCATATTTTTCTTTTTATCCTACTTCATATTTCTGAAGAAATAAAACCTAGAAGATGTTAATATTTTTAAACAGTGCAATGCAGAGGTAGGTAATTGGGTTAAAAATTAAAGTTACATTATTTAAATTATCTTTGTTTTTCTCTCTGTAGAAGTCCTGAGTGAGACTATAGTGTAAGTCACCAGGATAATCATGACAATTCTTCATTTCCCTTGATCATGGAAATCAACTCAGTATATCATCTATGAATAAGAATACACAATTGTGTTGTTAAATGAATACACGTTCAGGATATTTAAACTTTTAATGGATTTACTTGGAGTATGAATTTAGTACCACCAAATCAATCTATTTAGATAAATGCAATGACTAATCATTTTTGTTAGTGTCAACTGATATGTCAATAATATCATCTTTAAACTGGTGGAGCTTCCATCTTCTATAACAGCTACTTAATTTCATGGTCTAGTAAACTTGCTGATTTATATTCTCTATTCCATAATCCTACTGGCACTGTTCAAAAATACCTAAACTTAATGTTGTCTTCCAAAAGGAAAACTTTAGGTTATTATAGGAAAGAGAAAAGAGTTACTTTCAGAAATTTAAATTGGCTTTATTATTTATTAACATAGCTAAATATCTTTACGAGATTAAAACATGCCCTATATCATGTAAAGTTACAGAAACATTACTTTGCAATTTTAATTTGTTGTTTGATTTCCTCATTGTGTCCACTTAATTGTTTTCTGTAATGGTCTCTAATTTTGGGGAAAATAAAAGAAGTTTAGTTGACTCAGGTTAGTAGCTGTGCTACCATCTGTGAGTAATACAATAAAGATTACAATTTAGTAAAACATCATGCTACTCTAGTAAAGTGATGACAAGAGACGCATTCCTACATTCCATGACCTCACTAGCCTCAGGAAGTTGGCCACATTTCTAATATCATGCATTATTTCATTGTTGTTGAGTGGGATTTAAGTCCAATTAGACAAGTACTGGTTACCAGCTACATGTGAGGATCATTATTACACTTTTACAGAAGAAGGTATTTAGGCTTCTTTATTCTAGGTCAGCCAAGAGCAGATAGGAACTGTCTAAGATGGTAAGGTATTGAATATTTGCTATACAAAAACTAGTCCAGACAGACATTACCCAATTTATACATCTCTACTTGTTTTAAGACAAATATGAGGGGATATAGTTTCATGGAAGAGAAGAGGAAAACAACCCGGGTACCCCAATAAAGATTAGGGGTGAAATCAAGGAATATTGAAATTTACATTTATAAAATAAAATAAAAAGATTTGGAGACATGAATCAGATGGTAAAGTGATTGCTTTGAAAGAATGTTTACTTACAATTGGACTTCTAGTATCCATTTTGAAAACCAGGAACAGTGGCAGATATATCTGCAATATCAGTCCTGTTGGTATAATGGTAGACAAATCTCTAGATCTCATTGGAAATTGAGTCTAGAAGAATCACTTCAATAAAGAGTTTTACTTAAATATAATAATTTTAAGGTGGAAAGACATTGAAGAATTCACCCAACATTTATCAATGGTCATTAAATACATGAAAGCACATGTACAGGAGGACCCAAATGCACATGTGTACACATATTAGTACATACATACATACATACATACACACACATACATATATACATACAATGACAATATGCAAACACAGAAAAAAATAAATTTTAGATTTCTGAAAGTGTGAAAACACTCTAATTTCATCAATAGACAAAACTGTAAAAAAGGAGATCAGTCCCCTTCAGTGGGACTATAAGCAAAAGAGTTTAGACTCTTTGAACACAATGTATTCACAGTATAACACTCTGCAAAAGTAGTTTAAAACTCCTAGTTTTTAATTTTCTATGTAAGTAGATGCTCCAGAAATGGTAAACTTCATTCTCTAGTTTGTTCATTGGTATATTAGTAACAAAATTTTAAAATGAGAAATCTTAACGTCAATTTTTTGGAATGGAACTGAAACTTCATATTCTTATATTCAATCCCCAACAAATCCTACTTAGTAGGCTAAGGGAGCATCCTTGCCAAGGTTCAATTAGTACTTCACAGACAATGGTCTATAAAGCAGGAAAGTTTGAGTCATAGTGAAGCACAAATTAGAGTTAAATCCATTTAGGTAGTATGGCTCCACCATCTTCACGCAAGTGTGAGGAGGGAAGTGAGTATAATTTACAGTCATGATCCTGGTACATATATTATCAGCAAGATTCAGGCTATTAGAAATGGAAAAATATAAATATATTCATATCTATCTAAATTACAGTTCTATTTCTGTAAAGAAATACTGTGACCAAGGCAACTTATAGAAGAAAATATTTAATTGGGAGCTTGCTTAGAGTTCCAGAAGTTGGTCCATTATCATAATAGTGGGAGTATGGTGGCAAGTAGACAGACATAGTATAATATCCAGATCACAAGGTTCTACAGACCATCAGAGACCTCCAGGAATATAACTCTTATGTAAAAGTAAAGAGTCTTTAATTAAGCTGGATCTCAGACTCTCTAACCTGTCTAACACAGTGGGATGGTGTAAAAGGTACAAACCTTGTCTTCTTATCATGGTTGTAGCAGGATATGGGACCATTTAACTTGACAGTTATATGATTGGTTGATATTTCCTTGGTGCTTTTCTATTGGCTATTGGCTAGCTTGGTATGGACAATGTTTGCTAGCTTAATCAATCTACTTTAAGACATTAGGTGCTTCTTCCTTAAGAACTGATTGGCTGTTGCTAGGGGTGGAGCAGCTGTTTATTTAGAGAAATTGTGGTTATTGCCAGGATGACATGGATCCTAGAAAAGTTGGGATTTTTCCTGTAGTGCTGTTCATCTTAACGGAAAGATAATCATAAATGGCGTCTGAAAGCAAAATGGAGTTTGTAATGTAAAGTTGGGCCCTTAAATTGTATTCAAGAAATAGCTACAAGCTCTATATTTTGATCTACAGGCAGAAAGAGAGGTATTGAAGAGGGAGGGAGGGAGGGATGGAGAGAGAGAGAGAGGGGGGGGAGAGAAGGAGGGAGGGAGGGAGAGAGAGAGAGAGAGAGAGAAAGAGAGAGAGAGAGAGAGAGAGAGGTAGAGAGGGAAGGAGGGAGGGAGGGAGAGAAGGAGGGAGGGAGGGAGGGAGGGAGAGAGAGAGAGAGAGAGAGAGAGAGAGAGAGAGAGAGAGAGAGAGGCTTTTGAAACCTCAAAATGCTCTCCTGGTGACATGTTCTCTCCCCGATAAGTAACATATCATAATACAAAACAAACTTACTGCAACTTCAAAGATCCTGTAGAAATTCACAACCTCAAACTTTAATAGCATAAAGTATTTTCTGAGACTCAAGGCAATATCTTCACTATATCCAGCTGTAAAATCAAAATAAAAGAGCACATCATATATTTCCAAAACACAAAGGAACAAAATATGTATTTCTATTACAAAGTGAGGGAAGGATGCATACTGAGAAAATACTGGACCAAAGCAAGGCCAAGACCATACAGGATAAATGTCAAATTCTGCATCTTTAATTTTGATGTTAAAGTATTCTTCAGATTTTCTTCTCTTTTCAATTTTGTGGACTGTAACTCACTTCTCTGTCTTGAACTGGTTTCATGCTAAGCATAGACCTGTCCTTGGCAGATATTCCATAGATATGGCACATTCAATATCTTTTGGTCTCTAGCAATTCATGTTTCACTTTGACAGCTTTTCATGATGTACTTCCTGAGCCTCCATGCAGGAACTCCTCTGCTTCATATCTGGCCTCAAAAGATTTCCTTGACTGAAAAGAAGGTTTATATAAGTCTTTTTCTGTATATTCCTTGATAAAACCATGACCATGTAGATGAGGCTACAACCAATCTCCCTACTTGATTACATTTGTATAAACTTCCCATTATTATTTAGGTATTTGAAGTTCCTCTGTCTTTTTGCTTTCACAGGCTTAAGATTATGTGGTCAGGGTCTTGCCCTGAGGGTATATCATTTCCAACCAAATATGTCTTTTATTTCTTTAAAGTGTTTTTTTTCCTACTTGAACACTGGAATTGGCTCCAATTCTCCATTTCTTGATGCATTTGTTCTCTTCAAACTGTACATTTGTTCTCCTTGCCCTACTTTTTCTTTTTTATAAGAGTGATCATTAATAATCATTTGACACAGTGGATATAAACTAGTGTTTCTTGAACTTTCCTATGCCACACATTAATCCAAAACTCTTCAATATATTCTCACCCAGATTCTTTAGACAATAGCCAAAAGCAACCATGTTACTTATTTGCCAATATATCACAAGAATGATCTATAGGCAACTTGCTAATGTTATACTGCTCTGGAATTTCTTGAACTGGACATACTACCTTTGCTGTCACAAGCAAGACCAATAAGGTCAGCATAAATAATTAAAATTGTTTTCTGGTCCAAATTCCCAAAGTCTTTAATATTCCTCAAAATACGAGCATGGATTATCACAGGAATACTCCATATCTGAGACCTATGTCTGTTTTATTTACTCTTCTTTTGGTGTGAAGAGACAACATGAAGAAGAAAAATTATAGAAGAAAAGACTTAACTGAGGGTTTGCTTACCGTTTCAGAATATTAGTCTATATTCATCATTGTGAGGAATGTGGAAACTGGCAGGCAGGTACTGTGGTGAAGTAACTGAGGATTCTACATCCTGATCTTCAAGACTTCAGAGAGAAAGAAGAGAGGGGGGGGAGGGAGAGAAGGGGAGGGAGAGAAGGGGAGGGAGGGGGGATGGGGAGTGGACCGATAGTTAGTGAGGGGATAGGGAGTGGCGCGATAGGGAGTGAGGGGATAGGG
>NW_021620961.1:3122846-3134057 GCF_004785775.1 Grammomys surdaster
CAAGGAGCTGCCATGGACGTCTGAAAACTCAAAGACCGTTCTAGTCACATAATTTCTCCTATAAGTCCCTAAAAACTCCAACCAGGTAATGCCTCCTAATCCTTCCCAAACAAGTCTATAACCCTGTGACTAAGCATTCAAATATATTCGACTACAGAGACAATTCTCATTCAAATTAACATAATATATAAGTATGTTTTATTGTAACACAATGAATTCGGATTGTGCTCTGAACATTACATTGAGCTATTATATCCAATATCACTGTAATTGGTATCAACATCACCCAGGTTGCAGATTTCTAAAATGTGAAAGCTGTGAAAATAGCAAAAATAAATTTACATATGAGTATTTTACATTCATTATCTCATTTTATCTATTATACAATGTCATAGTGTAATATATAAGCTGTGGAAATACTGTCCAGATCTATTTACAAGGAAAATTGAGTACAAACAAATACAGCATTGACTTTAATTCCAAACAAATTTCTTGAGACTTTCTGTTTACCATCTTTTCATACTTCTTCACAGAAACCTTCTTTCAAATACAAGGGGAGATGTTCTGTTTTCACTAACAAGCCTGCCACGTACCATGTACATTGCCTTGTTGAAAAGTAAGAGGATTACCCATTAGTTTCAAGAAATATATATACACACACACATATATATATATATATATATATATATATGTACACAAATGCTTTTCTCTTCAGATATACCACAGGATTATGGAGGTATGAGTATATACACATAGCACATGCACATTCACACACACAAAGCCTCCATAAAAATAAGTCATATCAAGCCTATCAAATGAGTGTTTTGTAACTGATGATAAATTGGCTTCTTGAAGAATAGAATTAATCCATTTCAAGTCATTTGTTCAGCCTTGAAAACATAAGTGTTTTGTGTCATTGTTTTCTAAAGGGCAGAGCATGCCTTTTCTGTTTGGTGCACTATTTTCAAAATGTCATAAAATGGCAGAGATTACAGAATCCTGGAGACCAAGAGAAACAAGTTTTGCATGTTTAATTACAAAAGAGACCAGAAGAAGTATTCCCAAGGTTTTTGAGCGATTTTATTTAAAACATTCATGGGTGTTAATTTAGTGGTAACCTGGAAAAGAAAAATATGCTTTTTATCACCTTCAGTAATTATTGCATTTAGAGATAATTATCATCAAAGCAGATATTTTAAAAATAAGGTTGCCATAGAACAAGTCTTTGCTTTGTTACCTTTTCTTTCTTCAATTTATTTTAGATAGGTAGTTGTGGTTTAACTACCTTAAATTTACAATAAGATGATTGAATTATTTGGGATCATTTTATGCACTTCTCTTTACTGAGAAATGTAATTTCCCTTGTGATTTCAGTCATTTCTATGTTTCCAAACATAGCTTAGAAACTTTTATTGCATCCAAATTTTAATATCCTCTAATACAAAAGTGTAGAGAAGTACTGAATATTGATAAATTAAAATGCCATTCTTTAAGACATAAAAAGTGATCCAAATGTAACTCTTCTCCTGTCTTCTGAATCCAGTGCATGTCATGTAATCAGCTATTTCAAACAGATACTATTTGAGATTGCTTTGATTCCTTGGTTTTTCAGATTCTACAGCAATTATACATTCTCTCTTTACCTCTCCCAGTAAGTGGCATGTTCCCTATCCTTACATCTGCGATGGGAGAGATACAGGGGGTCTACAGGGGTGAGCCAAGCTGAGATTCCTACCGTAGAGACTGAAATGGCCACCTGCTGCAGTCAGGCAGGACATCCAGAGAAGGAATGGTGTGTCAATTTACCCATAAACGTTCAACACAAAATTTGTCTTGGCGGCAAAACTCATGGGGACAAAGATAGAACAGAGACTGAAGGAACACCCAGTCAATGACTACCCCAACTTGAGACCTATCCTATTTGAAACAACCAACCTCTGACACTAATAATGAAACTCTGATGTGTTTGTAGACAGTAACCTAGCATAATTGTTTTCTGAACGGCATCATCCAATAGTGGATGGAGACATATTCAGAAAGCCTCAGCCAAACATTAATCAGAGCCTGAGAGTCTTGTGAAAGAGTCCTGTAGGATATAAGTGGACAAGCCAGAGGCATCAAGGACACCAGAAGAAGACCTACAGAGTCAACTAACCTAGGATCGTGGAGGACCAGAGAGACTGGGCAATAAAAAAGGAGAGTGCAGGACCTGGACCTATGACTCTTATACATTTGTACCAAATGTGCAGTTTGTTCTTCGATTGAGTCTCCTAACAAGTGGAACAGGGGCTGTGCCAG
Organism: Grammomys surdaster; assembly: GCF_004785775.1. Classification (NCBI taxonomy): domain Eukaryota; kingdom Metazoa; phylum Chordata; class Mammalia; order Rodentia; family Muridae; genus Grammomys; species Grammomys surdaster. The sequence goes on from NW_021620961.1 coordinate 3,125,145, forward strand.
CTCCAGGCTTCAAAATCCCCATGGCCTTTGTGATGCACGTCAGGCAAACCCACACTTTGCCACTATACCTTTCTCTCTTGAATCCAGTTGAGTTGCAGCAAGAAGAAAAACACCACAAAAACTTAGTTTAGAAACAATGGTAGTTCAATCTCTGGGTGTAACAACTGGAATCGTATTCTTATAAGCCATATAAATCTAATTTCTCCAGTGGCAAATCCTGGTAGATCAACCATGAAACCAGGAGACACTAGCAGCTACATCTTGCCCTAAGGATATCCTCAGTCCAAAAGACTGTGTCTCTCTCTCCACTTCCTCTCTCCTCTGTCCAATTTGGAAGTCCCTTCTTCTTGCCTAGTGATTGGACTACTTTTCACTAGGGGTAAGTTGTTCACAAGAAGTCCCCTGAGTACATGACTCACTTGTTGTCCTCTGCCCCTCCCAGGAGAGTGGAATTTACATCAAAATACAAACAGTACCAGGCCCACCCACAACAGGTTTCCATCTTTAGAACTGTGAATTTGAATGTGTGATTAGTCCACTGAAAATTTCAAATCAGTTTCATTTTCAGTTTGATTAAGCAAACATGGGCAAGCTAGTTAACTTGTACATGTAGTGGAATACATATATCATATTTCATGAATTCAGTTTTCACTCTTAGCTTAAATTCACATTGAAACATGTTCGGATGTTTTTACTCATATTAATAGGTTACCTGGTTAAATAATTTCATATTTATTTAAAAGTAATCACACACTGATGCCAACATATTTAAAATGTACTCTTTCAAAGAGCACTCAATGTTGATATCTTCAAAATGAATGAAGAAAATTACAGAGAATGTTAAAATATGGACGAAAGCATTAATTTTTAAGTAGTATAAAAGAACAGTTGCAAATATTGACTAACAAATAATATTATAAACAAAAAGATAAATTGAATGTTAACCTATTAAAATGTCTTCTTAATGGTTTTAATTATACATGTTCATAATAATCATTTTTAGAAAATTCAATGTTTAGAAGACTTGGTACTTGCCATAGACTAAGCAACTAGTTCTCTTGGAACTTCCATCTAAACTTAATTTCCAGTCCAATAATAAGTATCTGGATGTTTTGAGTTTGGAAGGTCATTAAATAAGTCATGAATGTAGAGCTCTCAAAAGTGAGATTAGTGTTGGATATAAGAGATCTATTGATTTACTTTGCCTTTTCCACAATGTGAATATCATGAAGTCCTTGATCTAGGTCATAGTCCTTACCAGACAACAATTATTTTATTACCTTGTTCTTGAAATGAATATTGAAGGATCTGTAACTAATGGAAAGATATTTCTGTTGGTTATTAGCTACTCAATATAGAGCTTTCATATACTGAGAAAATTCAGATATTGAGACTAAAAATATAGGATGGTAGAGTAAAATTTACCTAAAAATGTGAATGTGAGCCAGTCACAATTTTTAATAACACAAATTCAGGAAAAAACATACATGCAAACTTATATGAATTATTCAATTCAGGATTTACAAGGAAAATAGACTATACAGAAACATGCAATTCTATTCAAATACCCTTCAATACCTTTGAAAAGAATGTTGTAAATATTTAAAATCTGCATAATCAGATCCTCAGATAGACATGAGGAAAATGTAGACCACAAAAAAATTGATAAAAAGTAAAAAACTTAAGCTGTTGTCATAGAAGTTACTGAAGGTAGAAGTTTTAGGCAATAAAATTGAATATTTGGCTATAGGATTTTAAGTATGAAAATTTTAGTCTGAGACTGTTTAGTATTCTTTTCATTGACAGGTCCACTCTCTCCTCATTTCACCTCAGTGACTCTACTTTAGGAGACTGTACCTCATATGTATCTAGTCAACACTGACTCACTGAAGTCTGTACCCACAAGAAACAGAGAGGCTTAGATATATTCTCCAATCCTCAGTTGAGGCCAAGGGCAATGGTGTAGTCTCAGAACCTCAGACGAAGTAGAACTTGGGCATAGCCATCTATCATAAGAAAGACAGTCTAAAGCTCAAGGGATAGACCCAGACAACAAACAATTCAAACCCTTCCTAACATAGCATCTGGACAAAATAAAAACGTCATAGTTTCTTGGAAGAAACACTCTATTTTTTTGTGGCTGTGAATTGGTAGAAATCAAGTCAAAGTGGTTAATCTCTGAGCATCATGTTTTCAAAATGTTTTATGGTTGAACAACATTTGTTATTTCTTTTCTTTCCTCCACATCTCATTTTTAAAATAAAAATGGCTACTCTTATTCATCCATTGTATCTTAAAAATAGTTTTATTTTCGATTTCACAAATTTTCATGATGAACAGAATTTGCATTACAATATGCCATACCTTGTGAATTGCCTGTATGTGGTTTTAGTTTTGTTTAGAAAAGAAGGTATAAAGGACATTCATGTGCTGACACAAGAACTTAACAAATTTGTAGTTATTGGAATAAAAAAAATATTTCAAAGGAGTGGAAATGAGTTTGCAGATTCGATGACAGAATGCAATGATGTTAATGTGTTTTTCTAGAATTCATGTTTGTGTAGTATGATTATGTCAGGAAGTGAGTCATTCAGGAAGAAATTAAGTCACGAAGACAGAGACCCATGAATATTTACTATGGTAAAGAGAGATGCCTTACTAATTCTACATGCAAAGACATAGTGATAACCCAGCTATCAACTTGGTTAACAGTCCCCACTAGACACCGAATCTTCCAATGCCTTACTTATTGATTTTACTCTCATAAATGTGAGCAGAACATGCATATTCTTTAAATGATCCTGAAGCGCTGAGCACTGAAGTTACATTGAGCTACATGAGAGGTTAAAGTCTAAGTGTATGAAATCAGACCAGACTGCCAATTAAGACACTGTCTTAAAAATTAAAAGAAGGAAGGAAATTTAATGAAAGAGAACTCATCAAGTGATAATATAGTTTTCTTAAAATCAACTAAGATTCTATTTAAATAGGGTAAGTGTGGATTAACACAAGGTATAATTTTACTTCAGAGAATTAATGCTTTTGAGATTGAATAAAATTAGTGTTTTCGTTAATTTATATTTATTGTTTTCTGACTGTGTCTCTATGTAACATTTCTCCTTAGATATCACAAATAAATTAAAGAAACATAGTTAAGCATAATTTTAAAGATTAGCATCTTAGGTGTCTCAACTTACATCTAGAATTGTAATCATATTCAGAATTTATTTCTGAAGTTTCCACTAAGAAAAACTCACATAATTCAGTCTCAGTTATCCAAGCCTGATAAATAATCTTAGGTATGAAATGACATAAATAAAACAAGTTTTAGGTTGCTGAGTTTGCAATTGTTGATTATTTATTTTGCTGGGAGAGAGTACAGAGAAGAAAATTACAATGGCTATTTTTGTAGATAATCCTCACAAAAAAAGCATTGTATCACTTCTCTGTTATAAACATTCATTTTCTTCTTTGAAATAGAGTAGTGATGATCAGGTTACTCCACTTGCACATTGATTTCAGGCTTTCGCTATTAGTAAAACTTCCCTGTTTATTTTGTGACAAAATTTTTGTATTCAACTATTTTGTTTTTCTTCAATAGTCAACATTTATGTCAAAATTGGTGCCTTCATTACCAGTTAGTCATAAAATTAATATAATAATTATATGTATGATTTATATATGATTACTTTTGCCTTTAAAAGAAATGGTACAACCTTTTACTAGAAGTAACAGCCCTTACTCCTTTTCACCATGAAGAATTTCTTAGGGAAGTATCTTACATAAATTCAGGCCTTAATTAGAAGACCATCAGTCTCTTTTATGTGTTTTGATAGATTTATGATTCCCACTATGGAAGTGAACTAACCCATGCAAAACTAATCTTCCTAGTAGAAGTATGTCTTTAGAATAGGACAAATGAAAGGCATCTTAGTAATAGAAATTCCCTATGTTCTTCATCAAATGTGTAGGGAAGTGTTTAATCAAGGAAGAGACCCATGCAATATTGAACAGAAGCACTCTGTTATTCACACTGACAATGCCTATGGCTTAGAGAAATATAGAGAGCATGTAGATACTGCAATGTAAGTATTAGATTTAAACCTTAGCTTTCTGGTGATATGTTTGAGTTATATCCTTTATTGTAAGACAATAATAATGATTTAAAAGTTACAAATATTTATAAATGTTGTAATTTTTATTATAAGAATTTATAAACTTCGTGATAAGAATTATATTTTCTGAATTTCAAAAAACAAACTGGTCTACATATCCTAGAAGAATTGCACAAATATTCTGCAGTTTCACATTTATTAATCCGATAAAGTATTTTGAACCTTCTGCCTTCCTTTTCAATATAATCCTTTTAGTTAGCATTCAGAGATCACAAATGAACATTAAGAAAGCAAAAAAACAATTGTTATGTATTGAAAATCATAGACACCCATCAAAATATTTTAACATTTAAGTAGTTGAGGAGAGAATAAATTTAAAAAGGTTATTGCCTTGATATTTATGTTTGGTAAAGGGTTCACTGCTGGACTTTGTGAACTTGTTCTTAAATCATTTCATTTTGTTAAGAAAGTTACTTTGAGTTTGAAAAACTTTCTTCAAGGGTTCTTTTAAGAGAATTATGTAATATTTCTTTCATGTGGTCATAATTGGTCAGTGCATAACATAATGTAATTTCTTCTTCAAGTTATTTTTGGAAAGAGCCTGATTAAATAATTAAGTCAAATACCTTTTATGATTGGCCTTGTAATATTTCTTTAATGTCATAGTCATACAATTCAAATTCAATAAATAAATAGAATCATTTTTAAATAATTAAGTATCTTATTTACAATTTCTCAAATTTACAACTTAAAGTTATCAAATCATTGAAGATTCCCAATGCAACATATATATATATATATATTTTGGAAAAATTGTCAATTCATTGTGGTCTTCCAACACTACAGTTATGCATATTTTGAGAAAGATGTAACTGAAATGGTGTTCTTGTAGAATTATTATGTAGTTGTTGTGTGAGATTTAGTTTTATACTCACATGTGCAATGATTTTCTGTTTATGTTCCAATATGTTCTCAATTACACTAACATATTGTGATATTAAGTTTATTTTTGAGGATAAATAAGTTTATTTTTTAATTATAGTTCTAAATTATTGATATAAGTATGTTTATTAGTCTCATGAAAAAGTATTTTTCCCTAAATTTTATAATAATATTTTCACATTTTCAAATATATTTGGAAACTTTAAATACGGTTCTAGGCTTAGAATTTGGTATGTTTTTCTTTTTAAATATTAAACATTCCTAAATAAAAATACTTTCTAATAATTAATCACTGACAGTTAAGTATACAATGACTCCTAGAGTGCATAAAGGGAATAATGAGTAGGATATTTGCAAGTGTATTATATTGTTCTGTTAAACCATCTTGATGTCACTTGCAGCCATTATCATATATTAATCCTAGATAGTTAAGCATGAAAACAGAGGCCATGAATTTGAAAGAGAAAAAGAGGAAATGTTACAATCTTAAAAGGGAAATTAAAAACAAAAGCATGTTGCATTATTAGAATTTACCATACATACAATATCGAAATTAAAACGAAATGTTTACCAAATATAAAATATATTTCAAAGTATAATTCCAATCTTCTGGCATAATTATTTATTCTTATAATCTGTTGTTCTTTATCTTCTTATCCAGTCTTCTTTGTAAATCTCCTTTTCTCTCTCCTTTGTTACCTCCGTCTCTCTGTTCCACCCTCTGCCTTTACTGTTGCAGGATATTTGATCACACTGTGAATACCAACTTGTCATTTTTACTGGAAAAACATGTTGCTGTTGTAGTATGGCTTAGCCTTAACACACATCTTTAACCTGAGAGGTTTCTGTTTATCATAAACAAGATTAAAGTAAAGTCAGCCATAGATCAGGAGGTTGTACAAGCATGAGTTGGAGTGAACACAGGAAAAACCATAGTGTGTAAGACAGAGTCAGAAGGATGGGTAGAGAGAAGGAAGTAGAAGGGAGGAATATTCAGTTTAAGGGTTTTTGGACAGAGCAAGGAGGAGAGCTTCCGTTTGGGACATCAGCTGAGGAACACAATCAGGTCAGCTGCGCACTTTTGCTGCCTCTCTGAGTTAGTAGGCTTTCACCCTAGAATCTGGCTTCCAAGTCTTCATTGACAGACTTGAAGTATTTAGATTGTGTTAGAATCAATACCTTCCCGTCTTTCTTCTTCCTCATACTTTATTAAAATGACATCAGTTGATTTCTGTGCTATAGTACCTCAATTCCCTTTGATTTTTTTTTCCCAATCTCTTTTCCAATAAATTTGGCCACCTTGAAGAAATGAATATCAGTAGAAAAAGCCAAACCCTGGAGCCCCATGATAGCTAATTCATTTTTGTGTAGCGTTTCATGAGAAGCATGCTGAAGAACTTTTCACAGCTGCATATCCCTCAGCATAGAAACTCCAAGAATAATGTTAATAAAGGATTCACTAGTAGGAAACAGCCTTGCTGTAGATGAAAACCAACACTAGGACCATATGTTAGGTTCCTGTTGCATCCAGAAGTTCTTTCGAACATAGTAAATTTGCAGGAGGTTAGAAAGTCTAAAAACGTCCCAGTAAGAAGGATTCATAGAGCAGTAGAAGCTAACACCCCATACTAGTTTAGTCACAAAATAAACAGGCTTGTTTTACTAATAAAATTAATTTAGAAGTGGGATAACCTGCTTGTCAATACTCTATCTCAAAAAATTAAATGATCGTTTATAACAGAGAAGGGAGAGCTTGCCACATCTTTGTTGCCAGGAATACCTACAAAAAGGACCCATTATGGAATTTTCTTTCCTTACACAATAATCTAACAAAAATAAATAGTCAACAATTGCAAGCTAAGAAAACTAAAACATGTCTCATTATGTCATTACATAGCCTAGATTATGTATCTTGTTGAATGTGTTTGTTTAGCTGTGAGATTTAGAAGGTACTTTACTATTTTTGAAAGAAAGCAAACATCGTTTTTCTTTTCTCATAATTTCAGATATTTATATAACAAAAATTTTAGGACTTATGCTTAAACCTCTGTGTAAATTAAAATCTTGGATTTGATTATGACTTTATTAGATAGTTTTCAAAACAAAACCATCACTTTTTTCATGGTAGTTCCTATAGATTGTACAGAATTCTTATTTTTTTTTGTTTTTGTTTTTTTTGATTTTTTTTTTATTTACATTTCCTATGTTGTCCCCTTACACCATCGCCCACCACCCCCTCGGAACCCCCAATCCCCTCGCCCCTCCTCCTTCTTCTCTGTGGATGTAACCTCTATCTACACCCCCCCACTCCCACCTCCCCACCCTCAAAATTCCCACCCCCTGGGGCATCCAGCCTTCATGAGGTCAAGGTTCTCTTCTTCCACCTATGCCCAGCAGGGCCCTCCACTTTTACATATTCAGCTGAAGCCCTGGATCCCCCCCTAAGTGCTCCCAGGCTGGTGGTTTAGACCCTGGGAGCTGTGGTTGGTTGGTATTGTTGCTCTCCTCATGGTGCCACAAACCCTTTCAGCTCCTTCAGTCTTCACTCTAACTCCTCTATTGAGAACCCCATGATCAGTTCAATGGCTAGTGGTGAGCATCTGCCTCTGAATATGTCTGACTCTTGAAGGCCTCTGAGGAGATATCCATATCAGGCTCTTATCAGCATGCACTTCCTGTCTTCCACATCAGCATCTACCTTTGATGATTGCACCTGGGATAGATACTCAGGTGGGGTGGTCTTGAGATGGCCCCTCCTTCAGTTTCTGTCCCTCACTTTGTCTCCATATTTGCTCCCTTGAGTATTTTGTTGCTCCTTCTAAGAAGGACCGAATCACCCTCACTTGGTCTTCCTTCTTTATGGGCTTCATGTGGCCTGTGAGTTGCATCTTGGGCATTTCAAGGTTCTAGGCTAATATCCAATAATCAGTGAGTGAATACCATGTGTCTTCTTTTGTGATTGGCTTACCTCACTCAGGATGATAATTTCTAGTTCCATCCATTTACCTAGGAACCTCTCGAATTCATTGTTTTTAATAGCTGAGTAATACTCCATTGTGTAAATATACCACAATTTTTGAATCCATTCCTCAGTTGAAGGACATCTGGGTTCTTTCCAGCTCCTGGCTATTATAAATAAGGCTGCTATGAACATAGTTGAGCATATGTCCTTGTTATATGTTCGAGCATCTTCTGGGTATATGCCTAGGAGTGGTATAGCTGGATCCTCGGGTAATGCTATGTCCAATTTTCTGAGGAACCGCCAGACTGATTTCCAAAGTGGTTGCACCATCTTGCAGTCCCACCAACAATGGAGGAGTGTTCCTCTTTCTCCACACCCTCGCCAGCATCTACTATCACCTGAGTTTTTAATCTTAGCCATTCTGACTGGTGTGAGATGAAATCTCAGGGTTGTTTTGATTTGCATTTCCCTGACAACTAAGGATGCTGAACATTTCTTTAGATGCTTCTCAGCCATTCGAGTTTCTTCCGTTGAAAATTCTTTGTTAAGCTCTATACCCCATTTTTTAATAGGGTAATTTGGTTGTCTGGAGTCTAATTTCTTGAGTTCTTTGTATATATTGGATATTAGCCCTCTATCAGATGAAGGATTGGTAAAGATCTTTTCCCAATTTGTTGGTTGTCGTTTTGTCCTATTGACAGTGTCCTTTGCCTTACAGAAACTTTGCAATTTTATGAAGTCCCATTTGTCAATTCTCGATCTTAGAGCATATGCCATTGGAGTTCTGTTCAGGAACTTTTCCCCTGTGCCCAAGTATTCGAGGCTTTTCCCCACCTTCTCTTCTATTAGTTTCAGTGTATCTGGTTTTATGTGGAGGTCCTTTATCCACTTAGA
>NW_021620961.1:3134067-3135016 GCF_004785775.1 Grammomys surdaster
CCTGATCTTAGTGGGATTGCTTCAAGTTTCTCTCCATTTAGCTTGATGTTGGCTACTGGTTTGCTGTAAATTGCTTTTACTATGTTTAGGTAGGGGCCTTGAATTCCTGATCTTTCCAAGACTTTTATCATGAAGGGATGTTGAATTTTGTCAAATGCTTTCTCAGCATCTAGTGAGATGATCATGTGGTTTTTTTCTTTAAGTTTGTTTATATAGTGGATTACATTGATGGATTTCCGAATATTGAACCATCCCTGCATTCCTGGGATAAAACCTACTTGATCATGATGGATGATTGTTTTGATGTGGTCTTGGATTCGGTTTGCTAGAATTTTATTGAGTATTTTTGCATCGATGTTCATAAGGGAGATTGGTCTGAAGTTCTCTTTCTCTGTCGGGTCCTTGTGGGGTTTGGGTATGAGTGTAATTGTAGCTTCATAGAACGAATTGGGTAGTGTTCCTTCTGTCTCTATTTTGTGGAATAGTTTGAAGAGAATTGGTATTAGGTCTTCCTTGAAGGTCTGATAGAATTCAGCACTAAAACCATGTGGTCCTGGGCTTTTTTTAGTGGGGAGGCTTTTGATGACTGCTGCTATTTCCTGAGGGGTTATGGGACTATTTAGATGGTTTATCTGCTCCTGGTTTAACTTCGGTACCTGGTATCTGTCTAGGAAATTGTCCATTTCATCCAGGTTTTCCAGTTTTGTTGAGTATAGGCCTTTGTAGTAGGATCTGATGATTTTTTGAATTTCTTCAGTTTCTGTTGTTATGTCTCCCTTTTCAGTTCTGATTTTATTAATTTGGAGACTATCTCTGTGCCCTCTGGTTAATCTGGCTAAGGGTTTATCTATCTTGTTGATTTTCTCAAAGAACCAACTCCTGGTTTTATTGATATTTTGTACTGTTCTTTCTGTTTCTATTTGGTTGATTTCAGCCCTGAGTTTGATTA
>NW_021620961.1:3140016-3177327 GCF_004785775.1 Grammomys surdaster
CCAGCTGCTCTGAGTGCAGTGGCTCCTGGATGACTCAGGATTCAGTTTCTCAACAGGACGGGAGCAGACCGACTCTGTGTCTGCTCCAGCCCAGAGGACCAGGCAGGGGCAGAAGGGAAGTGGAATTCCGGAGGGGCGGGGTTTGGGTAGCTGCTGTGCCCTGGATGTCCCTGGCTCCCCGATCTATCTCTGGGGTTTAGGGAGTGAGATGGAGTTCTTACCAGCTGCTCTGAGTGCAGTGGCTCCTGGATGACTCAGGATTCAGTTTCTCCACAGGACAGGAGCAGACCAACTCTGTGCCTGCTCCAGCCCAGAGGACCAGGCAGGGGCAGAAGGGCCTTATTTTTTATTATGATTTCAAATCAATGTTTTAAATTTACATCCTTTAATAAAATGCATGCAAGTAACTTGTCACAAAATAAAAAGTAAGAAGACGATGAGGAAGAGGAGGAGAAGGAAAATCACAACCACAAAACAGCAAAAATGAACAAAGCAGAAGAAGAAAGAGAAGAGGGAGAGTTGATATTTAATTCTCTGTTAGAGTGGTAGTTCACATTAACATTGAACGCTTGGTAGTGTTGACTTTCAAGTTCATGGAGGTATCTATAAACTCCATACTATTGTCATCTGAATTATAGTTACTGTATTAAGTCAATAATGAAGATAGTTCTTACTTGTTAATCTTTCACTTACTCCACGCCAGAATGAATTCTGTGATTATTCCTGCTATGATCATTACAACATACTCAAAATGCGAACAGGTTCTTACAGGAGAAAGTAAACTCTTCTTTCATTAGGAGTACTCCCTAACTTAAAGATATGCTTTGTGTTTTATAGACGGTATCTTTTTAAAGCCAGAGTTGCATATTCTTACACTTTAAGAATTATTTCTGCAGGAGACTGACACAGCTGCCAGCTCCCCTGCCTCCCCCTACGGTCGACCACTAGACTTCCACGCCCTCCAGAAGGGTTCCTGGTATGCCTGTCTTTGCCCCCGTTTCTCTCGCTAGAGAGCTTGGCCTCTTGATCACCACAACAAAAATTGGCTTTTTCCTAAACCAAGGCCGCCCTTGATATGGCCGCTAACATTGGGGAGCCTTCCTTTATGACAATATTACACCCCAAACTGACAAATGGTTGGTAAATTGAACATTTACAAGGGACTAGGATGGCTGTGAGTTAGCCCAAGGACGGGATTATTGTAGGACCACTTCCCAGGGGCCCACCCAATGCAGCCGAAGAGGAGTGCGTGGTGCTGGGAGTGGGTGCAGCCTACATGGCCTAAGACAGGGCTCTCACCCTCCTTTCACCCACATCGGAGTCCCTTAACGTTGCCCATCGTCGACAGCCTAAAACCTTTGACCATCGATGTGACTCATCACACATCAGTGTTTTGGGGTTGTGAATTTGTCTAAGACCCCCCCATAATTAGACATCCAAATTGAAAATTCACATAGTTGGGATTGATCATAAGATGCCTTCTCTAACTAAACAGAGAAGGGGGAGATGCCAGAAGCCAGGACCCTCGCCCTTATCCTCACCCCCTACCTTTCCCCACCTGCACAATGTCCTCTGAAGCTTGGCAACTGCAAGATCCTGCTTAGCAACTGCAGATAGACTCAAAGCAGTGTACCATATCATCTTAAGAATAGCAGGGAGACCATAACTCAAGCAGTGTACCATATCTTCTGAAGAACAGCAGGCAGATCATAATTCAAGGCAGTGTACCGTATAGACCATGACATGTTTCAAGGCACAGGCCAAGAAGATTCTGTACTTTTCCACCACCTGGCCCCTCTTACCCCCTCCCCTTGTAAAACATGCTATAAAAAAGCATTTCATGTTCAAAAATATAAATAAATAAATAAATAATTTTAAAAAAGAATTATTTTGCAAGGTGTACAAGGAGGAATAATGATCTGAGATTCAATAACATGGATTCTCTTGTTATCAACAACATATTCTGTTAAACTTTTAAGAGAAAGCATAGATATGTAGAAATTCAAGGACTGAAACCCAGAATGAAGGAGCAGGTTGTCAAGAAGGTTTGAGTTTTTGATGTGCATTGTTGATGCTGCAAGGTGACTTCAAAGTTTTCAGGTGTACTTCTGTGGATAGAGGGCTTTTATTTCAATGTCTTTAAAACTCCATATTATAGGTATTTCTCTAGGTTGAATATTTAGATGTTTTAATGTTTGTATAGAATATTCATGTGTTTATGTGGATGTGTGCACATGGACACAAAGGTACATTTTTCTCATGTGTGTGTGTTTGTGTGTGTGTTTGTGTGTGTGTGTGTATGTAGACTAGAAGTCACCGTTTGCCTTTTACTTCAATCCTTACTTTTGAGATAAGGTGTCTTGAAGTTTCTTCACTAATGGAAATAAATCTTTATGGCTGTATTTGTAATAATGACAGCTACTTCAGATCTGAGTACTTGGCGTTTACCAACGGCGTAAAATATTCATGAAAGTACTTTCTACAAATAATTCCTGCCTTTCCTTTCTGCTTGCCTAAATATTGCTACGAAAGGACAATGTGAGTACATTAAAGGAAGGAAGTTCTTTGAAAAAAAAAACATATCAAATAACTAAGAGATTTGGAGAGACTGATGCAATATTCACATAACTAAACAAACGGAAGAGACAAATTGAGTGCTAATTAACTCACAGAAAGGAAAAGTTATTACACTATACAAAATTAATAGGGGTAATCAACTATCCCCAGTCTATGTATTCTCATGGCTTAGAAATAGTATTAGAGAAAGGACTGAAAGAGCTGAAGGCATTTGCAACCCCATAGGAAGAACAACAATAGCCATCAACCAGACAACCCCAGAGCTCCCAAGGACCAAACCTTCAACCAAAGGGTACACATGGAGGGAACCGTGGCTTTAACTGCATATGTAGCAAAGGATGGCCTTGTCGGGCATCAGTTGGAGGAGAGGTCCTTGGTCCTGTGAAGGCTAGATGCCCTAGTTCAGGAGAATTCCAGAGCGGGAGGCAGCGGTGGGTGGGTGGAGGAACACCCTCATAGAAGCAAGGGGAAGGGGAATGCAATAGGGGGTTTCCAGAGGGGAAACTGGTGAAGGGGAGAACATTGGAAATGCAAATAAATAAAATATACAATAAAAAAAGAAATAGTACTGTAAAATTGAAAAGAAGAACACTGAAGGACTAAAACAACTCAGACACCAAAGCTACAGTGTTTTTCTTCCTTCGTTCTTCTCTCATACATTACATTCCAGTCCCAGTATCCCTTTCCTTTATTCTTCCCTGTCTTTCCCCTCATGTCCTATCTACTTCAGGTCTATTTCTTCTCTGTTTCCATTTGCAAAAAAGCAGGCATCCCAGGAATATCAACTGAACACATTATAACAAAACACAATAAAACTAGGCAAAACATACACATAAAAGCCAGATAAGGTAACCCAGTAGAAAAAAAAGGGTCTCAAGAATAGGTAAAAGAGTCGGTGACACCTTCCCACTTCCACCATTAGGAATCTCACAAGAATACCAAGTGCGAACCATAATATATATGCAAATAACCTAGGTCAGACCTATGTAGGTCACTTCCATCTCTGTGACTCCCTGAGAGCCCTTCCTAGTATTTTGGGGGATAATAATCCATTCTCAAAATAAATAGTATCTCTGTTATGTCAAAGAACTTTTCAAGAATTTTAATAAAGGAATTTTCATGAGTTTTCCTCAAATAACATATATACGATTTTATCTTTATAGTTTCTAGTCATTGATTTCCTACCTATGTACTTAAAACTTTAGGGAATGTGGGTTCTTTATCTAACCTTAGGCTTAAACATATCCTCAAAGTACAGCAAGAACTAATTCTAGAAGAAGGCTATATCAATTTGAGAACATGCATACTGTGGTCATTAAGCCAAAGGATAATGTCCCAGACTTGCCAAAGCATCTGCTCACCTTATTAGAAATTTATCTCTCCCTTGCCATGTTAATAGTCTCTCACTTCTGATCAGTACATGCTGCAGGTCCAGCCTACTCAATTTATGCCCAGGCATCACGACTCCCTTGGTAGTGCCTTGGCTGCCTTCCCAGAATATGTTACTGGTGACCCTGTTGTTCTCTTCTTTAAACACAAAGTTAATTATGACTTATTGGAAAGTCTAATGATATTTGATGATCTTTGAGACATCATATACTCCCTCCCTAATCTTTTAACAAGTACATGAGAATCTATGAGATAATGTGTCCTCTACAAAATTTTTAGATCGGTCCTGTGAAAGGCTGGATAGGCTGATGAAGTAACACTGAAAGTAATACAATCAGGAGGTATCATATGAGTAGATGAAGAAAATGGCTTACTCACTTCCATATCTCTAGTTAACTTGTGCTAACCTAACTATGGATTACAGTAATAAGCTTTACTGAGGAGGATTATATAATACTGTTCATTTCCTTTCCAAGTTGTTAGGATAAAAACAGATTTATAAAAGACTCCATTTGAGAGTCAGAAAATTTTGTGTTCATTCAACACATTTTTTTAAAAAAATGAACAGTACTACTGTGTTGGACACACTCCGCATTAATCTCGAAATGCCTGGGATCCCTGATAACAAGTAAGGATAACCTGCCGGGGGGGTGCTGTGTTTCAGAGCACAAGGCAATGGCCTTTAGTTTGCCCTAGTATGAGTACTGAGAGGCCCCAAGGCCTGCTTCTTTGGGACAAGCACCTCATAATGTCATTTCTGCAATTATTCTTAGTACTTATCATTCCCCTTATCTATTTACTGTTCCTTCTCTTTCCTCCTTCCTTGTTTAAAGCAGTATTTGGTGACCTGGTAAGACCTAGTAAGAGCCTGCTTGATATTCAGAAACTAGATATTACCAAGGATATTAAGGTGAAAGCTGTTCATGAATTCAAAGAGAAATGTATGATACAGTTACTCACTCTAGATAAAAATGGAAGTAACCTAGAACCACAAGCAGAAATGAGTAAATCTGCAGCTCTTCCCCCAGTCTTACTCTCAATTCTGTATAATAAAAATGTGATATTTTTATCATAAAATTGTAGATGGAATAATATACAGATATTTACCAGAAAGTTAGCAATGCGTTTCTATGGGTTAGGGACAATGGTGGCAGCACCCCAAAAATTCTCCATACAGGTTAATGTCTTTGTAGATAGACAGATGGGGTCCAAAAATTATAAAGACTGCAGGGTCAACAGTATGATCTCATGTTTGTCATTTTATGAAACCGTTTTGTGTGGTAGATACTGATTGTATAACTGCAATACTGCTGCCCCCAACCTCACCACAGACTGGTGGTTGAGAGATATTAAAAAAAAAATTGTGCTTGCTGGAAAATTCTTATGTCTGGGATTGTATAGTTCCATTTTGTTGTTGTTGTTGTTGTTGTTGTAATCTGTATTATTCTGTATCACAAGAAACTGTTGGTACAGGAAAATAGAGAAGCATTTACCTACCCCTCTATAAATGTTGTAACCTAACTTCCTTGTATGATTTCAATAAAAGACTGGGGCTGAGTCAAGTCAAGGTGAGCATTCTGACTCTGGAATTCAAGGGCTCACAAGCAAAAAAGAACAGCCTGTTAGTATTTTATCTCAATTGTGTGTGTGTTTTAATTTTTATTTGCCTACCAGGTATCCCTAGTCCTTGAGAGGTATCCCTAGTCTTGTCGAGGTTGGATCCTTGCATTACTGTATATGAATAAAAGACTGGAGAGAATTCACATAGAATACCTGACAAAATTGCCTAATAAAAGTGATTATCCTTCTCCATTCTGATTTTGAACATTTATCTATTATTTTATATCATTATTTATTTATTTTTTATATATTTACATTTCAAATGTTATCCTCTTTCAACTTACCCCTCCACACGCCCCCATCCCCCTTCCCTTACCTCTTCATCTATGAGCATTCTCCCCCATCCACCCACCCACTCCTACCTTAGTGCCCTAAGTGTTCCCTTATTCTGAGCCATCAAGCCTCCATTGGATGAAGGGGCTCCCCTCCCAGTGATGTCAGATAAGACAATCGTCTGCTACATATGCAGCTAGAGTCATGGGTCCCTCCATGTGTACTCTTTGGTTGGTGGTTTAGTCCCTGCGAGCTCTGGGGGTTCTGTTTGGTTGATGTTGCTCTTCCTATGAAGTTGTAAACACCTTCAGCTCCTATAGTACTTGCCCTAAGTTCTCCATTGGGCTCCGTGCACTCAGGCCAATGTTTGGCTGAGTTTAACACAATTTTTATCTCTATATGTTACATATCAGCAAGAATTTGGAATTGAATGCTTAAATTTAAAATATATTTTCTAACTTTTTGTACATTATAGAATGTAGGTTTGAGGTTATGATAAGGGCAGGTTTCAGCTGTGTTGTGTCTTTTCTTCTTAAAGCTATGAATTGAACAACAATCCAAATCACAGATATCTTATAGAAATTATAGGAAGGACAAATTCCCAGTAATTGGGAACTAGCAATTAACATTTGGAAACATTTTAGTATTATATAGTTCCAGTTATTATAGTGACAGTTCCTTTGCTGTTCCAAAAGTTTATCTATTAAATATTCTAAGCCTAATAATGAAAAGATGATCTAGTGCATTTACTTATAAAAAATGTAAATGAGGATCCTATTATGCAACTAACTCAAGATCATGGTTATTAAAGATATGACACACAACAAATATTAAAATATTTTTTATTATTTTCATTTTTAATTGTGATTCTATTACTGATGCATATATCATCATTCAAGTTTTAAAATAGTAGCTATTGGGCATATCTGTTAAAATAAAAACAAAAGTATAATGATAACATTCATTCATGGAAAAATCTGATGTTTATTTAATAAATAAGATATGACATATTGATTCTACAGTAAATTGAAATAAATTTAAGAGCACATGTAAAATGCCACAGACAGCCTTACATGCCAATGCAGATTACTTGCAAGTTAGAGAAGTAGATACAACTAACTTGCAGAACTGATATTTTATTTTTCAAAAAATAGTCAGGAAAATTGAAAATTAGACTGTAATAATCAGAAATCTTAGGAACATGCCAATTTGAAAACGTGTATATACTGTGGACAGTAAGATGCAGGCTCAAGTTCAAAGCTTTTAAGGACATTGCCAACCCAATAAATAAAAATAGAGCATTATTTTTCAAGGAGTAGATTGATTTGCTACTGAAGACAGATCTAATCATCTGGTAACAATAGTAGTTTGCCATTTTTTCTGTAAATGCTTTTGAGAGCATTGTTAACAGAACACTACAATGTATTATTCTTGGATACACCTCATTGGGTTAAAATAAAGTCATAGCCTGTGTCTCAGATATTTTTCCGTAACCCAGATGCAATATATTAACAAAAGCACCTTACGGCAGTAATGATTTACTGTGGCATATTGTTCAAGAATATGGTCCATCACAGTGAGGAAATCATGGCAACAGGAATTTGAGGTGACTCATCACATTATTGTACTAATTTCACTTCTTCATTTTTCTTCAATCCTAGGCCCCAGTTTGTTTAAAGTTGCTGCCTGTACTGTGAATGCCTTCTCACCTCAATTATGAAAATCAAGATAGATTCCCCCATAACCATGCCAGAACGATCTGTCTCCTAATTGATTCTATATCTCAAGTTACAGCTCAGATTAACTATCTCAAGTAGAAATCATATCCTTTTGAAGATTACAGGAGACATTATGTTTAATTTGTTTTTGTTGTTGTTTGTTTGGGGGGTTGTTTGTTTGTTTTGTTTTTACCGGTCCTCATTCATTTCTTTACTTACATACCTTCCCAAATTTTCAGAAGCCAAATCCCTAATTTCTTCTAATTACCCAGTAATTTGTCATATTTAATAACCCATTTGATTGCAATGGAACTCAATGATAATCTAGAATAATCTCAACATTCATGGCAAAATTACACATATTCAAAAGTTACTTTGTAGAGCCAATCATATATTTATTGTATAGATATAAGAATCTGGGGCTTTGGGGGACTCATTGTTTTGCTAACCAGAGCACCACTATTTATCTCAAAACATTCATATTTTCCAGAAATGAATAGAATCAAATTCCAGGAATTTATTGTTTTCAGCAATTATCATTCAGAACAGAAATGAGTTAATTCTCATGTCTTAAAAGCTTTAATATCTGACTTTGAATGAAATAAATGCCAGGAAAATTCTAACAAATTATGATATATGAATAAAAATAAAGCATATTTTCCTCAGAATGTGTCTTCACAATTAAATTAGTTTCTTATCATCATGCATATTATTTACATTCCCATTGAAGAAAATATTACTAGAAATAAAACCAATGCTGATGATCAATTATCCTGATCTCCCGACTCCTTAACTTTAGTTCAGCTTGGCCTTGCACAGTTTTTCTGCCTGCTAATGAAACCTCTGTATGCTATTATGTCCAAATGCCATAGTGTGTCAAGAAGATTTGTGGTTATCCTCATCCTTTGACTCCTAATTTTTTTCTGCCACTATTACCAGAATGACTCATCTGCTTTGGTATGTCAAGGAGAGATGGATGTAGCATACATATATTTATTTATATAATAATATATATTATATGTGTTATTATGCATATTATATATACAATATATATTACACTCTGTTTTGAAGAAGGCTTGTTTTAGTGCCGTAATTTACAGGTAAAACTGTGTGTCATTACCCATTTATCAGACTAAAAGTTGTAGGTTTTTTTCTTACACTTATGTTTGAAGCTACTAAACTCTATAAGATGCATTAATAAAAAATTCTCTTTTGACATCAGTAGAACACAATGATAGCCTACAGAATGGAAAAAAAATTCTTCAGCAACCACATGTCTGACAGAGGTCTAATTTCAAAACTATATAACAAACTCCAGAAACTAGATATACACAAACAAAATAATCTGGCTAATATGGATGGGGTACAGATCTTAACAGAATTATTAACAGCAGAATCTCAAATGGACAAGAAGCTCATAAAAATGACTTGGAGATTCCATCCTATACCTGTCAGAATGGCTAACATTAAGAACACAAGGAACAGCTGATGCTGATTTGGATGTGGAACAAAGGAAACACTCCTCTTTTGCTGGTGGGTATGCAAACTTGTAAGCTACTTGAGGAAACAATATGGTGGTTTATTAGAAATTGAGAATCGATTTACTTCAAGACCCATTTATACCATTGTTGGGCATATAAGCAAAGTATATTCCATTATACTACAAGGATTTTTTTCAAAAATACCAAAAATTCAATTTTTCCAATAAAAGCTGGAGAACTAAATGCTGTGGTGAAAGCCTGTTACCCCAGAGAGACAGAGAAAGTACCCAGCTGACTTTCCTCCTCAGCTGATATCTCAAAAATAAGTTTTTCTTCTCCACACACTCTAAAATCCTCTCAAATTGAATGTTCCTCCTTTTCACTTCCTGTGAATTTATCTATCTACCCTCATTACTTCCTCTTATTCTCTCTCTTTTTTTGATTCTTATGTTTACTACCTGTCAACTGGTTGCTTGTTCTGTCCCTTGACCTATGATTGAACTTGTTTAATCTTGTTTACAATAAACAAGAAGCACATGAACTAAAGGTCTGTGCTAGGGCTGAACCACACCACAACTAGAAACGGTTTTTTTTCCAGTATATAGTCTCTGGGTTCACAGATATCCTGTAAACAAGGACACTTGCTCAGCTTTATTCATAATAGCAAGAAACTAGAAACAACCTAGATGCTTCTCAACTGAAGAATAGATAAAGACAATGTGGTATATTTACATAATAGAGTATTTCTCAGCTGGTAAAAAAGTAACATAATAGAATTTGTTGGCAAATAGATGGAACTAGAAAAAAATTCATGTTAAGTGGCATAACCTAGACTCAGAAAGACAAACATAATTGGTGCCTAGCCCAACTGCTGTCAGAGTAACTTCAATCAGCAACTAATAAAAACTGATGCTGAGACCCATAGCCTAACCTTAGATGGATTTCAGGGAATCCTAGTGGAAGGAGAGGAAGTACTGTAGGAGCCAGAAGGTACTACCAAAAGAATATGCCTGCCAAACCTTTAACCTAGGCTCCTGGGGGCTTAGAGATACTGAACCAACAACCAGAAAGCCTACATGGGACTGACCTAGGCCCTCTGCATATATGTAACAAGTGAATATCTTACTCTTCTTGTGGGACTTCAAACAATGGGAGCAAGGGCTGACTCTGCCTCTTCTGCCTGCTTTTGTGATCCTTCACCTTATAGTGGGTTGCCTTGTCAACCTTTAATATGAAGGGAGGTGCTTAATTTTACTGCAACTTGATATGCCATATTTGATTGTTAGTCTTGGGAGACCTGACCTTTTCCTGAAGAGAAAAAGAAGGACTTAAGATGAACTCAAAAACAAATAAATCAAGTTTTTCTCATGAAGTACACAGAGCTAATGATGTCATGAATCTTGGAGAATCTTCAACCAGAATACAAAAAACCCAGCACAATCTCTATATATACTTTATATATTTTTCCATAAGCCAAAAATACGTGTAGCTTTATGGTAATGCTTCCTGGGACAAATATCTCATTGAGACAATAGAGAGACCATTATAGAGAATTGCAACAAATCAAAATGAAGAAGCTGTAGAGCCCAGATATAATGGCTACATCAATAAACTGTTCCCTCACCAAATCCTCAGAAAGTATTGTGGGAGATAAGTGGATGCGGAAAGACCATGAAGCGTTATCCTTGCATAAATAATTATAGGTAATTAGATGATTTTGAGAATAGGAAAAATAGTTGTTCCCAAGAAGGAGCACTCTTATTAGCTATCCAATATCAAGTTGTCAGCCTTAAACACATGAATACAAGTAACATACACTTATATTTTAAGACCAATCACATCTTAATCACATATATGTATATGTATATATATGCAAAATTATCACCAATCAATAAGAAAAGAGTCCATGAATTTAAAAGAGATTAAGGAAGGTATATGAAAGGATCTGGAAAGTATAAAGTAAGGGGGGAATGATATGATGTAATTATATTATATTCTCAGAAATAAAAGAAAAGACATATATTTAAATTGGTAGAAATTGAAAATCAATTCAATGCAAAGCTGGGCATGCATGTGTATGGAGGGGTCCGCAGTGTCAGGGAGCTGTTACTATATATAGACAGAATCAGAAGTAAGAATTTTATTTGAAGAAAACAAGATCTCAAAGTCCACAACAAATTGTACAGTTACAGATACCCTTCAAAGAAGAAACTTGCTTTTTAGTGTGTGTGTGTGTGTGTGTGTGTGTGTGTTTCCATATGAACACTTTACACATCCAGGTGCATGTGGAGGCCAGAAGAGGAAACCAGGAAACCTGGATGTAGATCAACTCTGAGGTGTCTAATATAATTTGTTCTGCTCTGAGAGACCCATAATTCTCTTTGCTGCCAAGACTCTTCTCCAGCTTCACTAAGTTGTTTTCTTTCAAAGATGAATTAAGCAGAAATTCATACTGCCTCATCTAACTACCAGTGTTTAACTGTAGATAGAAGAAAATAATAAAAGCTTATTTAAAATTAAACATTGAGTATGCTACAGTCTAGATAATCTCTACACTCACTATCATTTGTACTAGAAAATAGAAGAGGCACTTTCTAAATCAAAACTTTTCTACAGAAGTGGTTAAAGATAAATCAATTCATTTACCAATTCCAGGTAAGTTATTGGATACTTGTTGAAGAAAGTGTTACTTCACTTAGAAGCTCCCATTACAAACATGGCCCCATCAGAACAACTGTCAACCCACACCAAATAAATATATTTAGGAATAAAGAAAAAAAACTGTAGTGTTTCTGAAAAGCAAAATATGTTAACCAAATGATAATAGTGAGGAAAGTAAGCTATTCTGTAGCATTAGTCATCTAAAAAATGAAAATATAAATTGTAATGCAGAAATAATAGTAATGTGACATTTTATGAGTGGAAACAGTAAAAATAGACACAACACAAATTGAAAACTTCAGGAGTGACTTTCAGATGAATGTTGACAGCTCATTAATCTTTTTCAACTCTCTTTTGTAAAGAAACGACATTATCATACACTGTTGCTTCGCTGTCATATTGCTGCAGTGACCCACAGTTAATACAGTGTGTGAAGAACTGGTGCTTCACCCCAGCAACTATAACTGTTGCCTCTGATTTTCCTATTGTGTCTGAAGGCAGTATCCTAAGAAGGACATTGTTGTATGAAAGCATTCTTTGTGTAAAAAAATTAAAAATTAAAAATTGCCCTAACATCCCAGAGTACATCCATCCTACTGTAGGTTAATATCAGCTATGGTGGCCACAAATAAAATCACATCTTCCTGAAGAGAAAGAAGAAGGATGACATTCACTGTCCAATTGGAAAAATAAATGAATGTTCCCAAAGGACATCTGAGATGATAGGAACAAGAAGACCAGCTGCTTCTAACAGTTCATGCCAGGAATTCAAAGTGCATCAGGACAATTGCAAGGACAACACATTCTCTCTACAAAGGTTCAGAGTTCAGAACCAACAAGTGAGGAATCAGCATTTGTACATGATTTGTTAAGCTGTGACATGTACTCTAGAGAGCTTTGTTCCTAATCTTAAAACCATATAGAGTTTGACAAATTAAATCTGTTCTATTCTAAGCTCATTTTTCCTGTGAACTCTACTTGCCAAGGTTAAAAGAAGGCTGATATTAATTATATTATCATTTTTTTGCTAGATTCAAGTATGTAATTTTCTAAGTCAGAGGAATTTATGGAGTTATAATACCGGAGAGGTTCAATGCATTTTAAATGGCAATCTAATATCCCTTGTACTTAAGTCTTTTAATCTATAAGCATTCAAATATAATATAAAAATTAATTTTATATAATCATATGTAATATTTTATATATCAAATTATGGATTCACTGTAAAAATTTTAAGTACTCTAAAGATGATTTCTCTCTCACACACACAAAAACACATACACATACACACAGAAAGAGGGGGGGAGAATGAGACAGAAACATAAAAAGAGAGACATAGGGGGGCACTAAAAATTAATACAGAAAGAAAGTGGAAGAAGTATATGAGTATAGGTCGTAAAGATTCTGGAAGCATCATTTTACATTCTGATTCAACCAAACAGACTTCAGTATGACTGACTTCCATAAAAGACAATTGAAATAGAGGCTCCCTTTAGTTTTATTTTACTGCAGTGAGAAATATTATAGGAAACACCTTGAAATAAAGATTTAAAAGATTTTGTCTCAAACTTCCAGAGGTTAAGATCCTTAGACTGTTTGCTTTATAGCTGTGCATATGTTCTTTTTTGTTATTGGATATTTTATTTACATTTCACATGTTATCCTCTTTCTCCATTTCCACCACACACACACCCAGAAACGCCCTATCCCATCCCCCCTCCTCCTGCTTCTATGAGGATGTACCCCCATACACCCACTCCCACCTCCCTGCTCCCGAATTCTCAGGATTACAAGCTGGTACAACCACTCTGGAAATCTGTCTGGTGGTTCCTCAGAAAATTGGACACAGCTTTACCTAAGGACCCAGCTATACCACTCTTGGGCATATACCTAGAATATTTGCATATGTTCTTAACTCGGGCAAGGTATGTCGTGGAGGAAAATTCGTGTCATAGTGAAGAGCAGGTACAGAAGAAAAGCCCATGCTCATTTGTTCCCTCCTTTTATCCTTTAATTTCTACTAGTTCTCATTTCATTGAGAGGCCCTGCCCATTTTTAGGGAAAATATTCCCTCCTTGGATAATATTCTCAGGCAATGCTCTCAAAACTAAGCCGAGAAATGTGATTTGCAGAGATTCTTTTCATTTTTGTTGAATTAGCAGTCTTGATTACTCATAACACACATCTTCATAATGGGAGAAAAATATAGGTGGTTGTAAACTGAACTGGGGACCTCTGTGGTTGAGTTAGGGAAAGGCTGAAAAAACCTGAGGAGGGTGTTGGCCCAATAGGAAGACTAGCAGTCGCAACTAACCTGGGCTCCTGAGATCTCTCAGACAGGGAGCCACCAACTAATCAGCATACATCAGCTGATATGAGCCTCCCCCTCACCCCGACAAAAATATGGCGGAGGACTGCTGGGTCTGGGTTTAGTCAGATAAGACGTAACCCTCAAGGAACTGGAGGCCCCAGGGAGTGGGGAGGTCTAGTGGGATGGGGTGGGTGGGGACATCCTCTTGGAAACGGGAGAGGAAGAATGGGATGAGGAACTATCCTAGGGCAAACAGGGAAGGCAATGCAACCTGGACTGTAAAAAAAGATTAAAGAATAATAATAATAATAAAAAAGAAAAGAAAAAGAAATGCCTCATATAATTGTATTAATTTAATAGTATATCTTGGCAAGTGGGAGTTACTAAGCAGTTAGCAAAAGAGCTGATAGAAAGATTCATGGATCATTTATACATAATGTTATAAGCATAATACTTTGTTCATCTTTAAGCATTTTATAAATTTTTTCAGTATTTTTTGGCCCTATCTCCAACACTCCTTTGATAATTTTATGTCTTTTTCCTAATATTATTTTGACTATAGAAGTATTCATCCAAGAATTCCTATATATGTGGTAGTATTTAAAATATTAGTTTTGATATGACAAAACAATTAATGAGAATTTTTAAATAAAGAATAACATATTCAAAATAGGACTTTACCATATACTTATAGTAGGCAACCAAAGCCAATCATCTGTGTTGTTTTGGAGACCTCTGAGTCCTCCATAACGAATTACTCATAAGGAGGTATCCCATTCATAGAACTTTTATTTACATTTACTTATCTGTGGCTTCTGGGAGTTGCATTGCCCAAGTGTATCATTCTGTATAGATATCACCGCCTGATAGTGTCAGAACACTTCATTTACAGAGATATTTTGAAATTCAGTCAGTAACTACTATATGTTCTTCAATCCTCTTTCCTATGTTAATAATCTAACCTCCATATGCTCCCCCATCATATGAATTTTGCTACCCCTTCAATCATCTGTTGAATTGGGCTAGGTTATTATACAACTTTTTATATGTCCATTCTTTGGATGAACACCCCCACCCACTACTACCCATTTCCCCCTTTTAAATAACTCTCCTATGATTAACCATTTCCACTGATGGTGGTGTGTTTCTCTAATTTAGTGTTCAGTAATTTACTTTTAAAAAATAAAGACAAAGCATGTTAGTTTGACTAAGAATTGTCCCCAACTACCCTCTGTATTTAACATGTCTTTCCAATTAATGGCTCACTTTCTGGGAGTTATATTGCCTTTTGTTTGTAGACATTTTCTGGAGAAAGTGCAGAACCAGGGATAAGATTTTAGGTATTTATATTGTCCTCCAATTTCCTCCCATTCTATCTGCTTTCTCTGCAGATGGAACATGATTAGCCATCCTCCTGATCCTGATGGCATGCCTTTTGTTTCCCCCAATGATTACGTCTATTCCTCTGGATCTGTAAAGTGGAATAAATTATTTCTTTCTTAAGTTTATTGTTGTCATATTTTGTTACAACAGAGAAGTCACTAATAAAAATGAAAAGTTACCAAGTAAAGTGCTGTAAAGAGCCTATCCCTGTCAATTTATTGAAGACTATAGAAGAGGTTAGAACTTTTGGATAGAACATGCACTGAAGGTTATAAGAAGAAATTAGTGGGCTATCATAGGAGGAACCTGGTGTCAATAGTGGTCAGCGAAATGTGCACAGAAAAGATCTGGGTAATGAGGTTTCATGATATCTAATAATACCTAGATTTATCATTCAACTTGAAAAAGTTATGGAGTTTATTTATCAACATAAAATATGTAAATTCAATAGAACACATACTATTAAAACTATGTATAAAGAATGGAGAATAAATTAGAAAATGCCTAATTTCCAACAACTACTAAACTTCATATTGCCAAGTAAGTTGGACAGAGAACATATGAGGTGAGTAAGCTTCATTGATGGAGATTAGACACAGCATCTCAGCAATCTGTACACAAAGGCAGGTGAGGCAGAGTGAAACTCAAGAAAACCAAAACTGAACATGGACAGAGCACATGTGGGTCATGAGTGTTAAACTACATTACTTTTTATTTCAGATTTACAATAATTCTGAAAATGGTGAAATCACCCATTCACCTTGTTTCTACCTTGTAAAGAAAATACCTGGCCAGATGCATTCCTTCATGGTATATGCATATTTGCCAATCTCTCTTACAGTTTATCAACATACAAGTTACAAATGTCCTCCATGGCATAAATTTAAGGTCAGTACTAAGAAGGGTGGAGGTCACTAAATAGTTCTAATAACATAATCTATCTTATACAACCTTCATTTTCTCTTTGACTAATATATATGTGGAGAAAGCCAGACCAACTTCTCTGTAGATGCCAACTGTGAATTAGATTTGCCAACACATTCTATTTGCCAGTCCGAATGCTTCTGGCAACTATCTATAATCATTCATTGGACAAAAATTTCAATTAATACAATGCTAATTTAAATTAATTAAAATTTATTTTTTGTGTCTGACTTGCATCTACAACGGATATGTTGTGCTAATTTATTTTCGTAAGAAATAATTATAAGCATGTATTTAACTTACATGACCATACCCTTGTCATTCTAGATATAGACTTTTATGACAAGCAGAGCTATCCTGTGGCCCTTCACTCTTGGTGACTCTACACAGTAAAGAACAATATTACTATTTAATCTCAGTGACAACTGGAAGCATGACATACATCTGTAAGCTTTTGCCATCATTGTAAATACACCTACAGACAACTACTGAGAACTCACAATCTAATAGATTACTTGTACTGTAGTTACTAGATTACATAAAATATTAAAGAGTGTTCCATTCAATCTCTTTTTTTATTATGTATTTTATTGGATATTTTCTTTATTTACATTTCAAATGTCATTCTCCTTCCCAATTTCCCCTCCACAAAGCCCCTATTCCCTCCTCCCTCCCCCTCCCTCTGCTTCCATGAGGGTGCTCCCGCACCAATTCACCCACTCCTGCATCAGTGCCCTGGCATTCCCCTACACTGGGGCATTGAGCCTTCACAGGACTAAGGACCTCTTCTCCCATTGATGTCTAACAAGGCCATCCTCTGCTACATATGCAGCTAGAGCCATGGGTCCCCACATGTGTACTCTTTGGTTGGTGGTTTAGTCCCTGAGAGCTCTGGGGAATCTGGTTGTTTGATATTGTGAGCTTTCCTATGAGGTTGCAGACCCCTTCAGTTCCTTCAGACCTCTCTTTGACTCCTCTGTTGGGGACCCCATGCTCTGTCCAATAGCTTCTGTTGAAAACATTATGATCTTTGTTTATGTACAATTAATGGAAATTGGGGTACAAAAGTTAAGAACTGTTCATATTTCTTTCTTCTTAATAATTATACTTAGCACTTTCTCTTAGATTATACTTAAAATTGATGTGTGAAAGTCATTCAACTAAAACCTAGTTCTGTAGCTAAGTATTGCTTTTATTAAGGACAGGCATGATATGCGGTGGTGATTGCATTTCTACAACTCATTAAGATTATGTTATATAACCCACTTAGAAACCAAGAAGTTATAGGTATTGATTTCTGTAAGTAAATTAGTTTTTTAGTGCAAAGTGTTTATCCTTGAGACTACTCGGCCATTTAGCAAATGGTGTCTTGCATGCAATACACAAACGACTACCTTGGTTAATTTGGCTCATGTAGTTACACTGTTTACTACCAAAAGAAACCAAGTGAAGTGGAGGACATAATTGCATATTGAAAATATAAATATAGTCTCCTGAATCATCCCAAACTTCCATTAGGGTATCCAAAAGAAGGATGTAATTCCTGATATCTTTGAAAAACTAGATGCATGTTTTCTAATAATGTTTTCATATGTTTCAACAAATTTTAAGAAGACATTTTCATATATATGCATATATACATATGTGTGTGTATCTGTGTGTGTCTGTGTATGTGTGTATTAGATTAAACACATTCCAAATTTGTTTAATTAGTAATTGCATACAAACAAGTAAATATGTTCAGTGTGAAGGGTCAAACTTAGTTATCATTCTGTAGTTTTGTTCTTTTGATTAGTAGATATAGACATGACAATGAGTGTCATCATTTCAATGAAGATCTTATATTCACTGGAATCATGACCAGTAAGTTTCAGATAAAATGTGAAATACTGACAAAGCATTTTAGTTTCACAGATCATAAGAATAACAATGTTAAGATAATGTAAGTAGCTACTGAAGGCAAATAAATATGTAATGGAACCTTAATTTAAAATCTAAAAAGGATAAAAGGATGCTCCTGAGTAGTTCCGTGTGTGGTTAGAGGGGAAAAAGGCCTCACCAATGTTATGCGGATACAGTTTGAAGTCAACAGGGGAGAAGACTGGGGATAAACAGCCATATCCATTGCCTGAACAAACCTCAATTGGATGAAAATTCATATCATTCTTTCCATTAGCATTCTACACATAAGATGTAATCAGTTGACCATCTTTGTATGTAGAATAGTATAGGAAGTGGAGACTAGCTAAGAGAGAGAGAGAGACTTCACACAATTATCTCACAGATTATATAAAATTCCTTATAATTTTTTTCTCTGTTAAAACTAAAAATAGTTAGGAACACACACAGCTGTAAGCAGTAGGAGATGTTAAAGGAGGTTGAATCAGAGGAGTAACGTGATCATTTGTGCACTTTCTTTAGATTACTCTGACACTGGTGTGTAGGAAGAAATTTGGGGGTGGCATATTTCTGGAAAATTACCCTTTCAGTCATAGATTAATAGCAAGCCTGATCAAAGAGAAAGTAAGCATAGCATGAGTGCTCTCATCTGAATATACTTGCATTGAAGAAGTAGGGTGAATTGTGGAAAAACAATTTTTTGGAGGTCAGACATTTATATCAAGCTCTGCTGCTGACATTTGTGTAGAGTATTAACTTTCTGAGCCTCACATAAATGAGAAAACTTAGAACAGGGTTTGTTCCAAAATCTCTTATAATCCATCTATTCCAGTGAGTATTCAGAAGTATCATCCAGGACAAATGAGGGCAGTTCTCACATTGCCCTCTTGACTTCAGGACAAACACATAAAGCAGTCAGCATCGCTCTGAAAAGACAGTCAGGTTTACAGAGCTTCTTATAACCTGAAGTAGAGATATAGCGAAATAGTATATTTTTAATTTGATTTAAAGATATAAAACATGTAAGAAAGAAAGCAAATTGCTACAAAATGTCACACATGTTATTTAACATGGTATATCTAGATTTTCTTCTAAATCTGGAGGTTGCACTATTACTAACAATACAGATTAGTTCTTCTGTATAATTAATTACATATCCAATGCAGAATACAGAGCATATTTCGGAGTATAGGTAAAGTAGTAAATAGAGATTAATAACTATAATTACTATAAACTAGGTATGTCCCATCTCTATTCTTCACATTCACATTGAGAAGATGTCAAATGTTTCTCTTCCTTAATATTTGTAGCCAGGTATACTTCAGGATGGCTTATAAATCATGACATTACCCCAGAAGTTTCCAAATATGTCTGTCACAGCCAAGCAGAAGACTTGCCAAAATAAGAATTACATAACACTACCAGGAATTTTTGATCAGTGATCTAAAAAGCCCTCAAAATTTAACTTTGACATGGTGTCTTCGGGGATGTTAGTGTGAGTCATCTATAATAAACCATTTAGGAAGTAGAAACACTCAGTATTACCTCATGGGAATATCCAGACTTTGTCTTCGTTAGCTTTAGTTTTCAACTTGACAAGACTAAGAAATATCTCAGAGAGAAAGCCTACATTAAGGAATTACCTAGACAAGACTGACCAGTAAGCAGGTCTGTTGAGGAATTACTGTGTTTAATTGACGTTGGATATCTCTGACCAATGTGGCCTGCATGGCACCTAAATTATGGTTTAGGCTGTATAAAGACATTAATTAGTTCAGCATGAGTCTGTGAATGAGTCACAGAAGGATCCAGCAAACAACTTTCCTCCGTCTTTCATGTATTCACACAATGTAGTTCTATCAGATCTAGATGCTGTGTACAGACTTTACCTGGAGAGACAAAAACACATACATGTTTACTTATCCAAACACAGAACTGTTTGTAATCACACCAATGTTTAAATGATGAATCAATAAATTTTATTTGAACTTTCCTTAAGAAATATAGTTGAGGACTACTTATGGGAGAAAAATGATTCAAACACAACCACATAAACAAACTCACCACAGAATGAATGACAGCTCATCAAAAAAATGATAGCTGGAGCATACTGTACAGACTGTAGGCAGCTCAGCAATTTAGACAGTGCCCTCTCCATTTTGCTCAGCTGGTCAGAGTCTTTATGAAGCTCCAGATCTGATCACTGTATCTAGAAGAAATTTAGGATTCATTTTTTCCCAGGCTACTCAGATTGTCTGAGAAAATATTTACAGCTTGGCTCAACAAAGAATCTCTTTCAGTAGGCTTTCCTGCTTATAGACTATTTTATTGGATAGTTTATTTATTTATATTTTAAATGCTATCCCCATTTTGGTTTCCCCTGCTTACAGACTTTTTTATTATATATTTTATTTATTTACATTTCAAATGTTATCCCCTTTCCCAGTTTCCCATCTGGAAATCCCTTATTCCATCTTCCCTTCCCATTCTTCCATGAGGGTGCTCCCCTACCCTCACCCACCCACTCATGCCTACCCACCTTGTGGGAAGAGAGCCCTAAAGAACTGGGCTAGTTTCCAGGTCTTTTGCAGCTATTTTGACTTTTTTACTTCTTATATTATTGTGGCTTCCATGCAGAAGAGTGTTTCACCTCCCCCTAGAACATCCAGCTGTCTCATATCTTGGTAAACATCCTGTCCTAAAGAAACCTACTGTTTCATTTTCCCTTCAAGTCCTATCATATGAAGTGTATATCTCATGTGCTGAGTGAGAAACTCAAAAGATCCCCACTAAGGTCAGGTGTGTCCACATTTACTACCTCTATTCTATATAGTGCTTGAAGATTTATGTAGAATAAAAAGGAAATTAAAAGATTGTAAATAGGAAAAGAAGTCTATGTATTTTGTCATGTTGATGTCATTCTGTATATAAGACTCCACCTAAAATTAAAACAGACTCAGAAACAATAAACACTTTCAGTAACATATAAAATGAATGCATATTAGGTACCAATAGAGGCACTGATTATTAAACAAAACAAACAAGGTGAAGAAGGAACTCTATGATGAGAACTTTAAGCCATTGCAGGAGGAAATAGAGAAGAAACAGGAATATGAAATTGTCTCTAATGTTCAAGTATTAGGAGAAATAATCTTGTGAAAATGTTCACACGACGAAAAGGAATCTGTACATACAAAACAATTACAGTAAAAATTACAGAGCCATCTTTCAAAGAAAACAAAAATCAGTCTCAATATTTATATGGAAGAAAACAAACAGAAATTGTAAATGTAAAGAATATTGTGAATATTACCATCATACTTGAATTTTACACTTTTTATCTAAAAGAGAAGTATATCACTTTCCCTGTCTTTCCTTTCTGTAGACACTCCTGCCTAAGATCCTCTTAACTACCCTCCTATGCTCCCTAATTTTATATTAATAATCTCTTTTAATTTGTTTTATAATATATATTATATATGTATTATAGGTAAAAGATAGATTATAGAGAGTAGATAATAAAAAACAAATAGAGAGATAATATATATGAGATAGATAGATAGATAAATAGATAGATAGTTGATATAGATGATAAATAGATATAATTATAGATAGGTATGCACAGATGTAAATATAAATAAATAGAGTTAGAATGATGTAGTATAGAGATAGAGATAGATGACATACATGTATATATACATATAGATATGGGTATGGGTGTGGATATGTATGGATATATATACAGATATAGATATGGATAGATGATAATTGCATATCATTGTCCACAATGGTATTTAAATATTAACTTTTGATTTTGTTTTATTAGAACTTTGAATATAGTTTCAAGGATCACCAATCTTTATTTCTTTATTTAAAAGTCCCACCCTATAAACTTTTCTCCTTTAACTTTACTGTATCCAATGGCACTTAAATTTTTCTCATTTTATTATATAGCCATTCGTAGGATGTATTGTTTCACAATAGTCTCCCTGATATTCTGGTTCTTGAAATCTTCCTACTCACTCTTTTATGGTGTTCTGTGAGCCATAAATGTGGGAACTATACTGTCTGTATAATGATTGGTGCAGTGTTTCACTTTTGCCATGCTCCTCACAATCTATTAATATCTGCAAAGGGTTCAGTTGTAGTTTTCAATTATTTTACATGAACATATAGCAAACAAAGTAACACAAACAGCATAGTATTGTAATAAGGATATATTCCTAGCTAAAAGGAATTGAACTGTATTCCCTATTATATATTACAGAACTACAGGTACCCAAGGTTAGGTAAATGTTAAATATGAGAAAAATAAAAACAAATGACTCTGAAATACTACATTTCTTCATAGGAAAAAAAAGAAAGAGCGAGACAGATAGAGACATGGGGAGACACAGAGAAAGAAAGATATATTGAAAGATAAGAAAGAGAGAGAGAAAGAAGTAAAGATAGAAAGAAAGAAAGAAAGAAAGAAAGAAAGAAAGAGAAAGAAGAAAAGAAGAAACAAAGAAATTTCCCTTTATTTTTCAACCTACACAACTCTTTTTTTTTTTCTACACAACTCTTGATTACAACTAATTCTGTAAAATTGCAAGGAGACGAGCAGGAAGTAGACTTCAACTTATAGACATTTTTAGACATCCTGAATAGAACTCCAGATGAAAAGAAATAATCACATGATGAACAAGTGAATCTCATGAAATTATAAAGCTTTTGTTCATCAGTAGAAGAATCAACCAAGGGGCATCCCATAGAAGGGACATCTCACTGAAAATCTCTGTGAGCTATCAGACTAGAAAATACAAAAGACTGAAAATCTAAATATGAAGAAAATAATTGACCCATTTTGTAAAAATGAGGTATAAATCTGAACATAAAGTTATGAAAAGGAGAAATACTTATAGACAGTAAACAGTTTTAAAGATGTTCAATATCTTTAGTTATCAAAATAAAATGTAGTTTAATGCTAGTTCGAATTGCCATCATCAGAAACAAAATAATCCCAAATTGAAGAATGGATATGTTACAAGGGAAATCATTGCACACATTTATCATGTATTCAAACCAGTGCAACTCTGTTGGAGCTCTCTCTTGAAGGTTCTCAAGACCTAAACCTATAAGTTCCAAATGAGAAAGCTTGTACTATTTCTGAGCAAAAGCCTCAAAATCACATTAGTTTTGCAGGGAATGGATAGATAATGGAAAACATTTATACTGGGTTAAGTAACTCTGGTTCAGAAAGATAAACACTTTGTGTTCTAACACATATGTAGATATTAGCTTCAAAAGTATTTCATATTTAATATATAGTACATGTGGAATCCAGAAAACTACAAAAAGTCTACCACAGTCAGACATTTCAATGAATTGGAGACAATATAATATAAGCAAAATGAAAGCACAGATGAGGAGAACTAAAAGCTGAAAGGTAAAGCATGAAGGGAGAAAGAGGACTATGCAAATAAGAAGATAATGAAAGGCTTAACAAAAATGAACAATACATGAAAATGATGCATATAAACCACTAGATTGTATCTTCCAAATTGATAGGAGTCTGAACTCAGCATCACAGTATTTGGAAGTGGATATGTGGAATCTTTTCCAAACTATAGATACACAAAGAAGCCTTATGAATAACCACTAGTTGGTAAGCAAATTCAAATAAATAATATATAAAAGGGGAATTTAACACTAGGTCCCCAAGTGAGTGCACAACACTATTTTTTAACTGTACGGCTTATTAAATGAAAACTTCAGTGCCCTTAATGAGATATTTTCATGTGAGGACTCCAAAACAAACCAAGCTATTGCGATTACCTGGTATTTCTAGATGTTAATATTTTTAGAGACATCACATATTTTGGATGCTGGACATATGGAACATTTTATTTGTAGGCTCAATTATTTCCCAAAAGTATTTCTATATAATTTTTATTCATCAGAAAATAATTATCATTGCCATGAATTGTATGCATTTGCTTTCATTAGCAGGTTACACTTTCAGCACACTTCCTGAAATAGTTTCATAGGCTCACACAGTAATATGCTATCGTTCATGCATGCAAAGCCGACACTGACTCTGACTCAGCCAGCCGTCTCAGAGACCAATACTCCTTAGATTTCTCAGTTCCTTTTCATTAATTATGCTTTTCATGATTATGCTTCAATAATCTTCTGGACCTATAATGAACCAAGATAATGTTTTCCTTGCCCCTTCCCCTCTGCAAGGATTTGGTTTTTTTTCTTTTCCACCTTAAATCCCACAGCTAAC
This sequence comes from Grammomys surdaster, assembly GCF_004785775.1. NCBI lineage: Eukaryota > Metazoa > Chordata > Mammalia > Rodentia > Muridae > Grammomys > Grammomys surdaster. Next base: position 3,164,524 of record NW_021620961.1, read on the forward strand.
TTTGTTTTCTCAAACATTCAGTTCCTTTGACTCAATTTATTTTTATCAAACATACCAGCAACAAACCCAGAGTACACTAAATAGCAAGTCCTAACGTGTACCCTATTACCTAAACAACTTATAGCTGAAGAGAAACAAAGCACACAAACAATGTGGTGACCTTAGATCTACAAGATTCTAACACTTACTAATTCGTCAAATAAAGTATAATAGGAATTATTTCATATATTTTTAAAGTTCTTTAAGTTCTCTATGGGAAGACTATGACATTTTTAGCAGTTCAAAATAGTACATAAATTATCTCAGACAAACAAGATATAGATAGATAGATAGATAGATAGATAGATAGATAGATAGATAGATAGATGGATGGATGGATGGATGGATGGATGGATGGATGGATGGATGGATGGATGGACGGACGGATGGATGGATGGATGGATAGAGGATAGAGATAGAGACAGAGACAGAGACAGAGATAGAGATAGAGATACTCAAAGTAGTGTTGAGAAAGTCATCTGAGATTCAACTAAGGAAGATTTTACTCTCCAATTTTATTGGAAAAACTCAGTTTATAGTGTCAAACTGAGATCATCAGTTTCCTGGGCACTGGCAAGTACTAGGCATGATTAGTTCTTTTGACACTACAAATTTTAACATTGACTTACTTCCTTGGGGCCTGAAAATAAGGAAGACTCTCAACATAAGAACGATTTCGTCATGTGTAAAAAGTAATCCATCATCATATAAAGTAAGCATACACTTACTTACACTTCCTATTAACTGCTTGGGTTTTTTCCTGCCAGCTAGTCTCTATTCTCAGGTTTCAAAATGTGTACAGGAAAAATATAAGGAGAGCAGGGTTGAGGAAAAAAATCTTTCAGTGTGAAGTTTCAAATGCTTGCTGTATTCAACAAGGCTCTAGCGATAAAACTCATGTTAGCTTATCAACAAATAAACAAAATCATTCCTTGAAAACCTTAGAGGCCCTGTGTCAATAATATCCCAGTAATCCACATCTAAACCTTGCTGTATTAGGAACAAGGCATCAACACATGATCCTCAGGATGATTTTCTATTCCAGACCATAAAAAAATACACTTCATTCAATTTCTAAAGTTTGAATTATACTATATATGACATTTTATTATGATGAATATGTATAATCACATTAGATAATACTGACTTTAATATATTAATAAACACCTTTAGAAGTATCAGAATTACTTTCTATATTACACTACATTTTGTAATACATTTGTGTACTCAATTAATATAATTTAATATTATTATTAATTCACTTATCAACAGTTGTATCAGAAACAATTCTTTGCAGTATGACAAGAGAAACAACTTTTGATTTTTGCTGAACACTTAAGTAACATAAGAGATTATAATTCCCAGGCTTCTTTAAAACTAATTTTAGCCTTTGACTTCTTTCTGACTTCTGAGATATTAATATTTTACAGTGTATAGTTTTGGAGGGATGTAATTTTTACAGAAGAGGAAAAAAGGAAATTTAGACTTATCTTCGTTATTCTTTCTCTTTGTTTTTGCTTGAAGTGGTGAAGTGACAATTCCACAGAGAATAAACACATTCGAACATGAACTGCACGCCTCATGTTTACATGATTCCCCAGAAAAAAATTTTAGGCAAGATGCCTGAGGGTTGTGGGTGTACTGTAACACCTCTGGCATTTACTGATGACCAAAATACACTTTAATTTTAAATCAGTTTTACTAACCATTTGTCTTGCAGATAAGCAAAGCAAGTTTAGACAGATCGCATAACCTGAAAAGTATCAAGAAACTGTTGTCCTTCTTCTCAAGTAGCAATTAGCTGTCATCTACAAAATACAATACATGATGATTATAATCATAAAAAATATTTTTCACCTCAATAAAGAATACATAAAACTACATTTTTGTTTGAACTTTGAAGGCATTACTGGGTTTTTCAAAGGAAGAAAAACTCTAATGTTTAGGAGGTTAATATATTTGCCTATACTTTGATTCCAACCATTATTAAATTAAAGTTTATATTATCTGAATGTTTGCATGTAAACCATATTTTAAAGTCATATTGATTGTTTTCAAAAACAGCTAATTATATGTCTTATAGAGTAATTTATCATGATGAAATGAAATACAGATATGTCCTACAGAGCATTCAAGCAAAAATTCAGCTTTCTTAAACAACTATAAATACCAATTCATACTAATAGCTTGTATCTGTAAACGGAACACAAAGTTAATTTATTATCAGAAAATGACTGTATTCAGAAAGTTATTCAATGCATAAACTGTGTAATTGTCCTACTTTTGAGCTATCCTTTCAAATAGAGGTAATAAAGATAGCTAAATATGTAATATAGTGGGAAAATATTATTTGTTTGAGTGAAATGCACTTTACACATAGCTGGGTTGAAAATTAGTAGGACCAATTTTCTGTGTTAATAAATTATAATATCTGAAGAAATAATTTCAGATAAAATTATTAGTCCACTGCCCTGTGCCATGTCACAATGAAGATGTAATATAATGATGGGCAATTCAGTCTTTATACAACCAGTATAGTGCATTTTAATATAGAGAAACTTCATTCTTTTTATAATTTTGAAATCATGCTTGCTCAGAGTTTTACACAATGAAGTTATTGGCACTTTAGATGAACTAGATAATAGATATGCTGTTTACATGGGATTCATGAAAAAGGTTTTTAAAATATAAAAATATATTTAGAACACTAAACATGTAGATGTTTCTAGTACGTCTACATGAAAACCATAGGAATGACATAAAAGGCCAAGTTGCCTGTGTTAAGACAAACTCTTCCAATGATTCAACTTATGAAGAAAAACAAAGAACTATTCTTAAAATTCTGCCTTAAATTATAAAATTCTTGCCGGGTGGCCATCACAAGAACTTAAATATTCAAATTATTTTTAACTTTTAAGACAGATATGTTTATTCAAATACTTTTAGCTTAAGACTGCTATTAAAATCATTTTCAAAAAGTAATCACAAAATTATATCTTTTATGGGATAAGATAATCAAACCCAATAGAGATTAGAGGAAAGGATGCTACAGTCATGGGGAATATTACATATTTTTGCATAATACATTTTCTTAACAAGTGGCAGATGGATTTTCTTTTATGGAGATGTATTTATTTTATATAACCTCTTATTTAACAATATGAACCACAGACAGATATTTTGCTTCATTATTCCATGGATCATATTCTAAAGCTAGTGATTTGGACGTTAAGACATACAACAACCGGCCAGGTGGTGGTGGCACACGCCTTTAATCCCAGCACTTGGGAGGCAGAGGCAGGCGGATTTCTGAGTTCGAGGCCAGCCTGGTCTACAGGGTGACTTCCAGGACAGCCAGGACTGCACAGAGAAACCCTGTCTCGAAAAACCAAAAAAAAAAAAAAAAAAAAAAAAGACATACACAACCAAAATTATATTCTCTTGCAATTCCTACCAGTGATTAATGCACACCCTTGTCTGTTTCTTTAATAAGTCTTTCTGTCTTTCTCCCTCCATTCTCCTTCGATTTCTTCCTCTTATTCTTTCTTTCTACCAGTATATCTGATATCTTCTTGCTTGCTTGCTTGCTTGCTTGCTTGCTTACCTAATCCATTCTTCTACTTATTTATTCTCTCAGATCATCTCTCTATCAGCAAAGTTGTATTTTTGTTTGAGAAACTTTCCTTACCTTCTAAACAATGGTTCTTGATATCTCTTTCATCTTTACATCCTTAATTTCTTTGTTATTCACATACTGCTACCATCTGCCTTTCTCATACATCTCCGGACATCTGCTGCCTATCAGATTCTTTGTTTTTGGCCTTTGGTTTTGTTTTTATTTCTATCCCATTGTGTAAGGAATTATGGAAATCTACTCTATAGTATCACTAAAAATATAGACCCAAAAGTACTCAGTGTTCTGGGCCAGAGGATTGGCAGCTTTTCTATCTCTATCTTTGCACCACAGATGTTGGGTTACTTGTTTTCAGTATTGTTTATTTCTCAAGTGACTTAATCAGTTCAGCATTTTGATTGACAAAGCCATGATTTCATTTATGTTTAGAACCTATCAATTCACTTTTGTAAACAAAGAAAATATCTTTAAATAGCCTTCCATGTATTCCTTTTTGCTAAGCATGCTGTTTCCCTGAAAAGTGATTTTTCTTGGACATTCTGTTCTGCTCCTGCTTGATTTGTTGAGTTTGGTTGTAATTTTTGCTTTTTTGTTTGTTTGTTTGTTTAGCTATTGTTTCTAATTTTCTTTTTCTTTATTTTTGGATGCATTCCCAAATTTACTTAACATTTCATTTTTGATGATATGATATTTATAATAGTTCTTTAAAGAACCTAAGATGTGTTCAGTTAAACTTGAAATATTTTACTCATTGTCATCTGATGTTGAATAAATGCACAGAGCAATTTCTTTTTGTAGAACCTACCTGTGCCCTCATGTTAAAGAATACACCACTTGATGACACATCAGTTCTCAGATTGACTAATAGAAGTCAATCACAGCATTCTGGCTCAGGGTGGTGATGGGGAATGTTATGTACAGTTATCCTTGATACAGTTATCCTTGCAAATCATATTTTCAAACCAATATTCCATGGTTCATTTGATACTCTTTAGGTGTTGATCCCAGGAAGGGCAGTAGGAAACAGGAAAATATTCTGTACAGTAATCATACAATATGTGCAGGAGATATAATAGGATTCATGTTACATTGAAATTCAAAAATAATAACCTTTACACTTTTATCATTGTTTCAGGGAATTATTCTTTTATGAAGGTTATCTGTTCTAACTCTTCACAATTTTATAATAAGAAATTTAATTTTATTAGAAATATTCTTAGGTTGAATAATCTAAATAAAAGTAAACCTGAAGATTGGGCATGTTAAAGCACTGTTTAACACCAATAGTCAAGATCTATTCAGAAAGAAGATACAAAGCAGATGTCAGCTTGGTTCATATAGTGCTTTGAACTACATGTTTACAGTTTCTGAAGAGGGCTGAAGAGTCTACTCTTTCCTCAGGAACTGGAGTTACAGCAGGTTATAGCCATGTGTGTGCTAGCAATCAAACACAGACTCAACAGAAGTCCAGCCAGTGTTCTTTATTGCTATGCAAATACGGTAGTGCTCAAAGGAAGAATTTAAGTGAAATAATAATCACCAAGCTGAATTTTATTGTTTTCCTTATTTTTGACAATGTCAAGCTGTATTTTAAAGTTTTGCCTATTTTTGAGAATCTCATATGTGCGTTCACAAAAATAGTATCATAAATATCCCCATGTGACATCTTACATGTACTTCCCTGAAACTAGAGCTATAGGCAATTATCAGCCTCTTTCATGAGAAGTATTAAATAATAGAATGTTATACATGCATCACACACACACACACACACACACACACACACACACACACACAGTGCTGCTAATCACTGAAGCAAGAGCTTTGACCTCAGTAACACTAGTTAATAATTTTGTCACTGTGCTGTATACCTGGTCATACACTTATTTTTCTTGAAACAATACTGATACTAGTTTATAGATAAAGTAAAGTATATTTTATTTTAGGTTACAGGCTAAGCAGATCCTATATCAAAAAATATCTCTCTTCTACTTCTCTCTCTCTCTCTCTCTCTCTCTCTCTCTCTCTCTCTCTCTGTCTCTTTCTCTCCATCTATATACAAACATAAACACAATGAAGAACATAATTAAGATATAAATTAAAGTTTTAAGAAACTTGAAACCACTTTTTTTTTATTCAGCAAAATGCCAACTTTTATAAATGCAAATGACTAAAGTATCCACCAATGGTTTAGAAGTTATTGCAAGTAAATACTGTTTGAAACTTCACTTCGTATTCCTCAGAATATTGTGAATTTTTAATTGAAATAGTTAAAAATTTGGTATGCTTTTTTTAAAATTTTCCAACAGTTACTGCATTTTACTTAAATACACTGAATTTTAAAAACCCAAATATGTTTCTACAAAAATAAAGTAAAAGTGAATCTTTTAGCTTAGGGTGAAAAATACTGGCTTGAGTTCCTTTTTCATTGGGATTTGTTTATTCATTGTGTGAGAAGAAACAACACTGAGCACAATTAGAAGCATGATTATTTGGCAAAGTATTTACACAACAGAGTGAAATTGTTAGAGAGTTCTTTTCTTGAAAAATTGTTTCTGGAAAATTGAACTGAACTGTTGATATTGCAAACTCTTAAGATTTAGAGAAGACTGAATTCTCTGGCAGAGTTTTCTCAGACCTTACCAGATGTCAGAAATCCCTCAGAGAATAATTTTTCAATTATATCTGTTATTTTACAGACAATAAAATCAATTAAGTGGAATAATTTGAATCTATTCACCATGAAACTGTAACGTTAGATCAGACTATAGGAAATATTATGAAAATTTTAAAAAGCACCATATTTTTAGGAGATTATGTTTCAAAAAGTAGAGATTATGTGGTATTGCCATAATATATTCATTAAAACTGATTAAAATATATAATGATACACTTGAAATATTTAAGCAACTTTTCTTATATCATTGTTCTAAACTTGCAAATATATTTATATTGATTTTATTTTTACATTACATATTTTATTTATCTTAAATAAACTAATTATAGTAAACTTATATTTCATTTAATATATGTGTCATATAAACATTATTATCAAATGAGTCTCATTATTCTATTTATATTATTTCCAACCTTTTCTAATATATATTTTTAATGTATTTACTGTATTTTAAAATATTAAAATTTTTCATAAAACATATTGATCATATTCTTAACTAGCTCCCAAGTACCCCCATGACTTCTCATCCTTTCTACCCACTTAAATGTCATGATACCTTTCTCTCTCAAATAATGATCAGGAAACATAATGAAACATAATAAAAAACAAAAAGTCAAAACAAGTAAAAACACACTACAACAACACAAGTGGAACACACAAAACACAGAGCAATATTGTTTGTCAACTACTCTTGACCTTGCACCCTATCTTGGAGTAGGGGTGATATACTCTGAATCATTTCTTTCAAGAAAACTGATTTTTCCTCTTCCAACAGCAAACAACTGCAAATATTGTCTTCTTTTGTTCAGGAGCAGGACTTCATCCTTCCCTTTCTCCAGGCTTGGGTTTTCTTTGATTTGAATTTGTTCATGTCTTTTGGATATGCCAGAAGGCATATTTTAATCACATGATCTTTATGTATGTATTATCATTTCCTAGATAACCTTGAAATCCCAATACCAGCATATGTCATTCATCTTAACTGTCCACGTCTAATCCTATGCTACTCTATTCTTTCTCAAACCATTAGTTTGAACTTGTCCATTAAAAGTCTTTTCCAAGCATTGTATCCAGAATAATACTTTGTAAATATAAACATTCCTGGGAAAATATTTGAGACTTTCATTAATTTATATACACCTAACACACAAAAAGGAATAGTCAAAGGTTTGTAGGCAGGTTACATATAACTGTTCTAATGGTAATGTTCAAAAAATGTTCAAAATTGTTTTATATCCAGTGTTATGGTAGGTGCACATATAATAAATCATTTTCCTGAACACATTCACACACACTTGCATAAATCATATATCCTTCTATAATCTCTCCTATTAATATGAACCATTGAACCTTCTCTCAGTTTTTCCCTTTCCAGGCTGTAGACACCAGAACTATCTTCAATCTGTCCTGAGCAAAAGATGTGTTTTAAACTGTGTAGTAAATGCCAATTGGTTCATTTTAAAGTGCTACAAGCATTGTGTTCTCATTAGAAGACAGTTTCAGGTTTCCCAAGTGCATACTAATCTCAGGGAAATCTCTAACTTGTCCTCTGGCATTAAAAAAATAATCCTCTTAATGATACCAATTAAGAGGCATGAATGTCATTTCTACATCTTTGCTGTTTCAGGTCAATAAGTCCAAGGCTCAAAACAAAGTCATGACCTAGTTGAAGATTACATACTATTGTAACATTTGGTAGAAAGTGCAGATATTCCAAAATATCTAAAATATTTTATGATATCCTCAATAAAATTATTGTTTGCATACCACTTTAATTAATTACTATGTCCTTCCTGTTCAACAAAGATTGATTTTTTTCTCAAATCATTCTTCACTGATGTCCATAGTTAGAATCACTGTGAGATTAGTAGTAAGGTAGTAACTTTTCTTTAAATCCATTTAAACAAGGATTGTGATTCATGTAACAGTCTTTGATTAATCTTGGAAAGGATGCCGCGGATAGCCATTTATTTGTACTTTTCCTTTGACCTCCCATCTAAAAATGTTGATTCTTTCCTCCTTAATGTTTACATGTGCTCATTCAGCAATACTTTGTCACCTATATTTGGATCAGCTTCTGTCATAGTGCCATTCAAAGTTGTACCTACTCAATGAGGCACTAAAGATCTATCGCTGGGGATAGTGTGCTCAAGCTGAGAGCTGAAGTGCAGGATGTAGCATAGGGAGCAGGGTCACTTTTAGGAGTCTTTGCAACCCTGCAGTATCAGGAAGAAGTGTGCCCACCTCCTGGTTAAAGCCATCTTTCTGTTGAGCATAAAATTAGTGTACAAGTGATGCTTGTACATGAATATACATAGAGGAAACTTTTACAAGTAGTCTTAATTAACATGCATTAGCTAAATTCTATAAAAATGTTGTTAGTTATAAAGCAGTATATCTTCACATAAATAGGAACTGATGCTTATGTAATAAATTACCAGTTGCTTACTTTAGTATACATGTATATAGACATGGCCACACATGCAACAATACAGATGTGGAGGTCAGTGCACAGCAAGTGCACACAATCCCATGTGGATTCTGGGATCTTTTGAGGCATCCTGTTAGCTTCTATTAAAATATTTTAAAGAAGAAACTGAAAAGTAGTAAGAAACTGCTCTTGGGCTCATGTTTATTTTATGTAGTATTAAATTCAATTGTATTATTGGTAGGAAGCGTAAAATTAACTGTTACATAGAGTGCTGAATCTCAACTTAGTTTCTTCATTCATTGAGCTATGTAGTTAGTTCTTTAAAGTGGTTTTAAAATTCAGTAGAGCAGAAAATCAACCTTTCAACACATTTGAGTACTTTAAGGTATTGTTCTTCTTTTATATATGGGCAATTGAAACTCCACAAAATTTTCATTGTTTTGGTCACAACTGGGGAATAAAAGAACAGTGTTAGAGCCCTGAAATTCTCAGAGGAATTTTTCCATTCCACATCTTGCATGCCTCAACTCCTCCCACTGATGCAGGAATGTGTAGGGGTCAGAGGACAAGGTCTAGAAATCAGCTTTTTTCTTCTTTTATGTAAGGTCCTGGGATGGTTAGTGACAAGCACCTTTATTCTCTGAGTTATTTTACCGTCTTCAAGTTTGTATTATTTATCAGAATAAATTGGGAATGTAATGTATTTCCTAACACATTAGAGGTTTTTTTTTTTTTCATTATTGAGGTAAAATCTTGGGGACTGGAAAAATGGCTCAGCTATTGAAAATATATACTATTTTTGTAGATGTACCAAATTCAATTTCCAGCACTCACATTGCGGAATCTCAAGCTCTATAACCCTCAATCCATAGGAACACTCTCTCCTGGCTTCCCTAGGCACCTGTACTTATGTGAACCTACCCTAATAGGGAGATGCAGTCCTAACTGATATGTGATATGCTGAGACTATGAGTGGCTTGGTGGGTAAGAGCACTTGTTTAAACACTTGCTTGAATACCCGGCAACTTGGTGGTTTGAATACTGGTGTGGCTGGCTGTACATTTAAGTCACTACAGTGTTTGGATGGTTGGAATCAGAAAGATCAGTGGGGCTGCTGACCAGCCAACCCAGGTGAAATCAAAGAGGTCCAAGTTCAGTGAAAAACCTTGGTTAAAAAGAATGAAAAAATGGGAGTGATCTCTAGCAGGAAAACAGATATTTTCTTCTGGCCTTTGCATTTACACATACTTTGTTTTGTGCATGCAAATCTCCACTGCACACATCTCAATACACAAGTTAGAATATATTTTCTCATAACCTTTAAGCAAAGTAACAGTATTTTTAACATAAAATGTAAAATTTTCTCATGACTTTAAGTATATTTCTTCCATTTCTTCAGAAGTGATGAATTTTGAAATTATTCATGTACATATTTATATAACTATATTTACATAGAAATAGGCAGGAGTAATCATATGCATAGGCTCATATTCATATATGTGGATATAATGCTATGTATATGCATTTACTTCTTAGCTATGATCTTTATATATGAATACATATAATTTATAATATATTTTCTGTTGCTTATACAGTATTTTATAATCTGTAAATCATTAAACACTCTAATTATTCATCCCATAATTTAAAACATATGATCTGTCCAATTATAAACACCTATGTACATAATATTACAGTGCACTTCAAGAAAGAATACTTTTATCACTAGTTAGATACATCTTATACATTCATAAATTTTATTGTTTTTCTTCTATAAAGTATATGGCAATTTAGATCATCAGTTTTTTTCTGATGACATAATAAAAAAAAGAATTTTTTCATTCCATTCTGTAAAATAATCATATATCTTTTGCACCAAACTGTTTTCACAGCAGAATTTATATTACCTATAGCCATAGCTATAGGTGATTCCTGTTTGTGGCCTTACTCAAAGAAGATACTTGCTGCAGTGAATGGCAGTGAATGAAGAGTTTCAGTGTGGCTCCAGTTGCCTAGAGAGACTGGATGTTGAATGCTTAGGCATGAATGATGCTTTTACTCCACCCCCTTTAAGGCTCAGGGAATTCACAAAAGGCCAGATTGTAAGAGATGGATAGGGCAAAACATTGAAAACTAAAACTACTCTTAAGGCAGTACACAAACAGTGAAATCATGACCTGATAGTGGGTATGGAAGACAGCAAATGATCTGCTGATGATTGGTCTGCCAGCAGTCAAGCATAGCTTGAGAAAGTGTCAAAGGATCCAGCTCTTCCTGCCTAGATAACAGCTACCATTGGATTCTTTGGGTAACTTCAAGTAAATACCCACTAATACACCTACTATTCAGACTACAACTGACAGTATCAGACTCACAGTCATAGGAATGAATCCTGATTAAATTAGTGAGTTACAAGACAAAACAAAAATGAATGAGTTTGAAAGGAAAAGAACTCATAGGAAGAAGAGGAGGTTGACGGGGTGGAAGGCATGTAGTCAAGGGCAAGTGCCTGGAGTAAGCAGAATATATAATATATAATATATAATATATAATATATAATATATAATATATAATATATAATATATAATATATAATATATAATATATAATATATAACATATAATATATAATAATATATAATATATAATGCATATATGAAATTGTCAATGAAAAATTTTAATTAATAAAAATATAAATACATAATAGATGCATATATATTATTGAAAAAACTATATCCATTTTCATATCAACAGTTTGTTTTATAAGAGATTTAATAGTAATGAATGAGTTTGTTGTTCAAGTCCTAGATCTAATCACATGTCTTTTGCTGAAGAACTTATCATTGACAAATTTTATTATTTCTTCTCCAGCACGTCACCATTTTAGAAACGTCATGGGAAACATCTTTTGCTGAAGATATTTCCTCAAAGACCAGGCATCATTCAGATCTCTTCATCTAGTCTTCACAATTTTGCCTCATGCCACCCTGTTATGCACAGAGACCCAAGAGAAGGCCAGTGCTTGGAATTGTCTTTTGCCCATGTATGGGCTGCTGTTTTACTTCAGAATTCATCATTCAGGCTGCTTCAGGAAATTATTTTATAAGCCATCAGCTCAGTTTATACATCTTTACTCCTCCACAGCTTTAATCAATTTAGACATATTTCCTTTTTAACTTCTGGTGTGCACAGTTAGACACTTTAATTTTTAGAAATGTTAGAAGATGATTCTGTAGCTCCGTCCACATCATAATGCCAGCATGTCATATCCTATATTACAGTTAAAATCTTAATAAAATATTCAGTGCTTTAAATTCAATCAGAATCTCCTATGTGTGCTAAGAAAATGAGGAGAAAAAAACAAAATTGAGGAAAAAAATTCATTTTTACATTTTAGTTAATTACAGCTACAATCATTCTCTCCAGTTCCTTTTGCGCACACATACAGACATTATTTATTTAAATATTTATTTAAAATATATAAAATAAATTATTTAAAATTAAATAAATAAACAAAAATTTAAAACTGTTGGGTGCTTTGGATATAGTGAGCTTATTTGCATTCTGAATTTGAAAACATGTATTTGGGCTTGATATTTCTGTTTCACTCACTCTTACTACTATTTTCTTTTACTCTTGCTCTCTCTCTCTCTCTCTCTCTCTCTCCCTCTCCCTCTCCCTCTCCCTCTCCCTCTCCCTCTCCCTCTCCCTCTCACTTGCTCTCTCTTTCTGTGATACTGGTAACTAAATCGAAAGTCAAAAGCCTCATGCATACTAAACCTCCACTCTTTTCTTAAAATTCTATAATAGGATTTTTGTTTTTGTTTGTTTAAGTTATTAAAGCTACCTGAAAGTCAGCATGGGCCAGGAAGGCACTGAAATTTGTGGTCCTTCTCTCTCAGACTCCCAAGTACCTGTAATTAAGAACTTGCTCTATGTCAGATTTTATTGTTTCTCATATATAACTTTTAACGGGGCAGGGGGGGGAAGAGAGAGAGAGAGAGAGAGAGAGAGAGAGAGAGAGG
>NW_021620961.1:3177427-3199144 GCF_004785775.1 Grammomys surdaster
GGAGGGAGGGGGAGGGAGGGAGGGAGGGAGGGAGGGAGGGAGAGAGAGAGAGAGAGAGAGAGAGAGAGAGAGAGAGAGAGAGAGAGAAAGTTGTATGTTGTTGCTGATATCCTTCTTCTTGTTCTCCTGAGCATATTATATGGACTGGGTACGTGCATGGAACTGTGTAGCTGTGGACACTGGCCCATTCAGTTCTCAATACAGAACATAGGATATCTTCCTTCTCTCTCTTATCTCAGCACCTCAACTAGTAGGTTACCATTTTGGCCTAAGAGCTCTCTGGCTCACCTATTTCATTTCTTTGATACTGAAGTTGAAGAAACAGGGTTGCTAAGGCCAGTATTTGCATGTAAATCCTGGAGATTTGACACCAGCCATTTCCTTTTGTACAAGAGGCTCTAATATTCCAGGATCCTTCTCTCAGCTTTATATTTTACTATCTTAATAAAGGATATCTAGATATAACATTAAAATTGGTAAACTATTTTAGAATTTTTTCTGTTGTCATTAATACCTTGCTCAACAAATGCTGATACTTCTTGCTTCTGTAATTATGGAAATAAAGCTATGATTCATATGTTAATTTTCTTATACAGTGAAATTATTGGATTTTAATGTTTTTTGAATTTGTGAGACAAATTTTCTACTGATAATTCATAACAATCGTTGCTGTAATGATATTCTAATGTTATTTTTTCTGGAGATTACTTCATTTATGTTCATAATGATTTAAAAATACTTTCAGAAAATCCAATTTTTAGATTTATTTTCAATATTATATTAGTTTAATTATTATGGATTCTAGAATATTTTCTCCTTTTATTTCCTGAAAGAGCTTTCAAGAATTGTGATATGTGCTGTTTCAAATATTGTCAAAATATAAATATAAAATTATAGTCCAGATAAGGTCAAATAATTTACTTCACTTCTTAAGTTCCAAATAAACAAGGGAAGGGAGCTCCCCCAGATCCTGAGCTGCTAGATCAAAGAGAACTCCAACCAACACTAAGTGAGCCTGGCAGCACTAGAAAGAGAAAGGGATCAATAATCATCAAATGCATTCAAACACAGGAAATGCTGACCCTACCCCCAAAGACTAAGGGTATCTTATTTCCAAGGAAGCACCAGGTGTCACCAATAAGAACCATCACAACCAACTCAAGCACTGGTCTAGGGAAAATGTGTATATTTTACTACTAACAAGTGACATCGCACCACATAAAAAGATCCTAGAAAGTCTGGGATACTAGTTAAGAGTAGATAACAACTCAAATTATAGAAATATAAAAAGTACAATGACAGAAATTTAAAAATATTTGGTAGGAACTCTGCGGTAAAATGGAGATAGCAGAAATTTGAATAACTGATCTTTAGACAGACAGTAGAAAGAGAGAGGTTAAAAGAAATTTAAAAAAAAATAAGAAAAATCCAAAAAAAAAGATAAAGAAAAGAAAGAGAGAGAATCAAGGATTTGTATTTCAATTATTTAAAATTTAACATTCTCCCAACGCATGTCCAACCATGGAAACAAATAGTAAAAAACAGTTCAACCCAGTGCCCTTACATTTTGCAATGTGAGTATTGTATTCATATAACAATAGCATATATTCCTAGCTGCCTTCTAAAAACAATTCTTAGACATGGTTAGCGTTCATGTTTTTATCAAATCCAGTCATTATAGCATGTGTATTCTCCAGGATGAGAAAATGATCTGTGATTATTTCTTGACATTTTGGAAGCATTTCAGAATCATGAGTTACATCAATATATCTGCTAACAACTCTGCCAATGGAAAACTAGGGTTCATGTATTAAACACCTCAGACTTCTTTAGTCTTGATGGATTAATCAGTTCACCTTTTCATAGGTATTTATTGAAACAGTCTATAGTAACTAACTCATACAGAGGCACTCCATCCATAAAAAATATGATTATTAACATTCTTTATGTAGTAATTAATGTTGGAAATTAATACAGTAGCATTTATTCCTTGACTAACTACTTCCCAAAACAATCACATATAGACCGTTTGATATTTGAAAGCTTAGCCCTTTGCTGGGCAAACATTTGGCCTGCTAATCTTAGTCAACCTGGACACCTAGCCCCATCCAACCACGTTACTAGGTATACTTTCCAGACCTGTAGTTAAGTCCATCTCCTCTGATGTCTACTGGTGAAATGGTCTTCCTCTTTCTCCTTACAATATTTACTTTCTCCCTCTCAAAAAGTCCTCTCTCATCTATCTCTACTGCCCAATTACAGACTTTAGGCTTTAATTGACCTACTAACTTTGGCAGCAAGATTTGCACAAAAACTGGTGGTGTTCATGAGAATTTGCTCATCTTGGCTACAGAATTTAGCATTTAATACATAACAGCACCAAACTGACCCCAAAACCTCCAAAAAGAATATTTGAATTAGATTGTAAGAAGGCTATAAAAATTAATAGCTTAAAGAATCAAATATTTTTGAGATTTGAAGTCAAAATTAATGCGATAATTGGGCTACACTGGCTTCTTCTGATGCTATACAGAAAACTGTAGAAGCTAAAACTTTTAAACTTTAGAGGCTAAAGTTTCTGGACACTTTGCTCTTCATTTACTAGTTGGTGTGTGAGTCTACCCATTTCCCTGCTTATGAGATATGCTTGCAGCTATGTCTCCCCTTTTGCATTGAGATAGCATAAATTCTTACGTTAAGGTACTGAAAACTTTTTGAGATGGTTCTTAATTTTTTTTTACTTTAGAAAAATGTTACTGACTTAAACTTTCTACTAGTTTAGTGCAGATTTAATATATTTTTGTGTGTACTAATCAATAAAGCAAACACACAATTTCTTTTTACAGTGTATCAGAACTACATTTTGACTCTGGTTGTTTTTGTTTCATCTCTCCTGAAGTTTTGTGCTTATGTACATAGATATGTAAAAAGGTTTTATTTTTAAAGTATTCAGTGCATTCCCAAAATGTTTCTGCATTGAAGAGTTGGTTCCTATGTGTTCAATCTTAGTATAGAAATATAACTCACCATGATGAATGCACTGCCTAATCAATAAATTTATCAAAGGATAGATTCTTAATTTCATGATGCTATTGAGAACTATTGAAACCCTTTGGAGTTATGGCCTGGGGGATGGGCATCAGTCACTGTATTGGGTCATATCTTTTCTAGTAGAGGAATATCTTCCTTAGCAGTAATTTTCCCATTTCCCTTCATTACAGCTTATTTCCACTTCACTCCCAACCAGTGGAACCATCTCTTCTCCATGCACTGAAACTTCTGAATCCATGATCATGATCCACTAATTTTTTTAGAATTGCTTCAAGTACTTTTTGCAACAACAATAGCAACAGCAACCAACAAACATCAATGACAACAAATCCTGACAAACAACACAATTATGCCTTTCTAATGATTTTATTATTATTATTATTATTATTATTATTACTAAATAATATATTCTTCATTCATCAGTATTTATAATGCTACTGCCACCAGCCTTTCTTTGATCACAGTTTTATGATGTGTCCTTTGAGTTTTAACTCAGTAGTAGCTTTAGTGCTAATATAGGCTGCTTACATATCATTTTTTATTTCTAAATCACAGTATTTCTCTCTCTTTTTTAAAAAATTATCTTTAATCATTTTTTAGTCCAGTAGTTATCCCTCTGCTGGTCCGCACACAGTTCTTCATCCCATTCCTCCTCCCCCCACACCCATCCCACCAGACCTCCCCACTCCCTGGGACCTCAAGTCTCTTGAGAGTTAGTTGCTTCTTTTCCCACTGATGCCAGACCAGGCTGTCCTCTGTTGTATATGTGTCAGGAGCCTCATATCAGCTGGTGTATGGTGCCTGGTTGGTGGCTCAATGTCTCAGAGATCTTAGGGGTCCAGGTTAGTTGAGATTGTTGGTCTTCCTATGGTACACCCCTCCTCCTCAACTTCCTCCAGCCTTTCACTAATTCAACCACTACAGTCCATTGGTTGAATGTCAGTATCTGCTTCAGTCTCAGTCAAATGCTTGTTGGGCCTCTCAGAGAGCGATCGTGTTAGGCTCCTATGTATAAGCACACAATAGCATCAGAACAGCATTTCTATCATCCCTAACACCATGATATGGAGATTAATGAGTTCTGTTCATTCTGGCTATCACGTACCTCTGATTTCCTGACTGTCCATTTCCCCCTCTCCTTACTGTCTGCTCCCTTTCAACCTGGTAGCAATTACTTTTGTATAAGTATCATATAATCCACTACCCCATTATCACAATAGGTACACAGAATGGGAAACCTTTCCTAAAATTTACAACTATGACCTTCTGGGTCTTAAAAATTGTAGGATATGGCCTGTACATTAATCTCTATACCTAAGGTTCTAACACTAGGATGCTCTGTGAAATCCTCGGTTGCTATATTATTCTTTAGAAGCTTTGAAGCTAAGAAATAAGGGTGATCTTGATATTTAATCTCTTGGGTGTACTTTCTCTCATGATTAATTCTTTGCTACATGTCCTTATTGAACTAAAATTATTTTTTGTCTTTACTGTGTTTTGGAGATTTTATTATATTTGTTAACAGCTTAAAACCTATCCTCCAGGGAGAGCCAAAGCTTTAATCTGTGTATACAAAACATCTGGCTCTCTGAGATTCCATTGACCATGAAGAAATTATAGACGAAATCTTACTAGGACATGGCTTAACTTTTCTTCTTATGTAACTATATCTTACATTTTCACCTTGAAGAAAATATGCTTTTAATTAAAGGGAAATAACATCGGACAATATAGGCAGCTTTGCAAAGTCACAACTTTCAAGATAATCTACATAGAGCATCAAAGAAATTCAAGGTCTCAGACATTGGAAGAAACTATGTTGAGTCTTCAGCATAAATAATGGAAATTGCATAATTTCATAAGTTCTCTCAATTCAGTAGAGGCAATGGGTTTATAGGTTTTATTGGAATATTTCCCACAACACAACATAAGAAAGGCGAAAACATATAAAGTGTGTACTCTTTGTGTCTGGCTGTTTCTTTTAATTCAGCATATTTGCTCATAGTTATTTGGAGATTTTTTAAATTTATCTTCACTGAATTATAAACTCTTTTGCTTTTAAACAGCAAACTACTTTCAATGTTTTCTTTATTGATACTCCTTTCCAATTTTATGTGTTTGTTTTTTACATGCTTGCTGTTTATTTACTTATTTATTTTGGCAGGCATTAGCTCTAAATTTCTTCTCTTTACATTACATGATACTTTAAGGATATATTAAAAACTGAGCAGACTGAAGGCTGCAAGAAAGAGCTAATGCACTCTGCTTATGAATGGCTAATGAAGTCTCCCCCATGCTAATTTGAACTTCTTTTAATTCACATTTTGTATTTCTCCCATGTGCTCATTCTAAATGCAGTGTTCCTTAAGTTTCTCTTCTGTATCAAATCTATCAGTTGCTGACCATAACATAAAGTTTAAAGATAAGTTTCCAGCAGTATATGATGGAGCCCCTGTGTATCCATTAACCTTATCTCTCACATTCTGTTCTCAATGCTCCAGGCACTTTGAGAAGTAAGTTAAATTGCCAATCATCTGTTTTCTCATAACTTCATGACTTTGTTCATACTTGTTCTTAGTGTTTAATTCTACCTTCGACCAACTTTATCAGAAAAGTGCCCTTTCTATCTATATTACCTTTGTCAGGTTTCATTTATAAAACTGCATTGACCTCACTTTCTGCTCCAAGCAGTATATAACTCTCCTTTACCATTCTCAAGTGTTCTCTGTAGGCATTTGTAACATACCGAAGAAGGAATTTTAAATTTATTACTCTATTTCCCTTACACTGTATGATTTCTTTCCATATGATCTGAGTCATATTATTTTTACAATTCTCAATGGCTAGAGAATAATTTTGATTATTCCTATGTCCCTAGAATATTTCAAAATGATTTACCCCACAACTGAATATCAAATGTGGTCTCAGTCAAAACTTAAGACTCTTAGAGACAAACTAAAACTTAAGCAAGAAATGTTATTAAATAACCCATGATTGTCTTTTAATATATTACAAGAAATGGGACAAAATAGTCAGATGATGAAAAAAATAAACCATAGCGACCCTTGACCTAGTCAGAATTATATGGTAATAAAGATTCTATCTAAAAACAAGTTGGTAAGAAAAGGAGTTATGTCATCATGAAATTGTAGTCTACTCTGTGGGGAATTCAGTTCAGTAACTCAAGACAGGAAATTGGCGGCAGGAGCTGAAGCAGAAACCATTGAAGAATGCTACTTCTTGGCTTGACCCCAATGGCTTTCTTGACTTGCTTTCTTTTATCACCCAAGATTTCCTGTCCAAGTGTGGCATGACTCACAGTGAAAAGAGAAACAGCACATAAATTATCAATCAAGAACATTTCCCTGCTGAGTTACCTAGAGGCCACTCTGATGGAGGAGATTCCTCAATTGAGATTTCTTCTTCCCTGATGATTCCACCTTCACCACAAGCAGTTGAGCAGCAATACATACCTCTCTGTGAAGCTGAAACTTTCTGCCTCAAGACAGCTTTGAATCAACAGTTATGCAAAGCATTTCCTCAAGCATTCTTTTATTAATACATTTCTTGTAACATTCATTCCTGTATCCATTTGTTATTCAGAGCTTTGGTTGTTTTTCAGAATAAAGGAGTAACTACTATTTTTATTTGTTTACACTGAAAAGCTTAGCATGAAGTGCAACAGAATCAGCTGTCTTTCTGCTAGCCCAGGTATGCAATTCTAAATGAGAATCTTGGTAAGAACTCACATTAGGACAACTCAACCAAACTGTGTCATAATAATTACTGAGATCACACATGATGTACTTTGCTGCTATTTGAAATTCTCTCAATAATTCAAATATGCCTGTAGGATGAAAAATTAGTAGTGTGCTTCAGTTTCTCCCACAGAACACATTTGTCACCCAACATGTGGCAAATTTTATTGATCTTGGTGCTGTTACTGTAGTTTTGTTTTTAGCTTTTCTTTAGTTTTAGAATTGATAGCATTTTTCTGGATCTTTTTATTATTCATGTAAGGAAAATGATATTTTGGAAATGTGGCTTTCAAAGCTTTTCAATCAAAGATATAGAGAATGGTGAACGCTTTAAGATAGTACCCATCATCAACAGGTCAGTATTCATTCCGGAACTCAAATATAACCTTGTGTACTACTTCAGTTGAGCAATACAATATTGGCCCTTCAACTTCAAGCATAGATACATAAAATACATTATGTTTCATTAGTTCAAGACTCTTCCTCTAAGTCATATATAATACACCTGTTAGAATACAACAACCACCACAATAACTGAGCAAACTGTTGACAATATATTCAACTACAATCTTGTGCTTGCTGATCTGAAATTCACATTGTGTTGCTAGTCATAAACATGCTATCTAATATAATTGGACTAAGTGGCCTATATAAAAAAAAAGGAATAAATAAAGTTAGCTGGAAGAAAGAAAGGAGTGAGTTGTGGAGGAGACCGTAGAGATGAAGGAAGGGGGTACAGAACAGGTAGCAAGAATTACACATGCATTATGAAATTTTGAAGCATACAATTTATTAAACATAAATTTATACCTCTTTAAAAATATATCTACACAGGTCATTGGGGCCCAAACCAATCTTCAAACTGTAAAGTCAAGGAAATGAGTTACTGAAAATTAGCAACAATTTATCCATATATCTTACGTGTATTTCACAAAAAAATGAAAAGTATATCAATTATAATGTATGTATAACTAATATCCTTATTGAGACACTTAACCTTCATGGTTATTAGGAGTCCCATGAGCCCCTAGCTGTGTTGTGGCTACTAACCTGTATATACATATGAGAAAACAAGCAAGAGTTTTCAAGACGTTCATGTATGTGCAGCAGTCTTCCTTAATGAAGCACATGAGAGCGACATATCCACAACCTCATCAAATTATAATATTCCCTCAAGAAACTCCTCTGATGCTTTCACAGTAGTGTTTAGAGATTTGGCATATGTTTTTGAATGTGTACAGCAGTCAGTCCATAAGACACTGCACACAATGGAGATAAAAACACGTGGCTAAAAATCTACTTGTGTTCTTCGAACTTTAACCGTATGTTATTATACAGACTCACCCCAGAATTCCTTTCCCTTCAACCTCCCAATTTTCTAAATTCATATGTGCCTTACTTCTCCACTAAATTCAAGATAAGAAAGCTAAGGAACAGTAAAGTGATAAGCATGGGCTGTATTCACTATAGCTGTAATAACAGATAAGATTACTTTTTATGAACTAAACTTCTTTGGTGTTATTAGTGAACACTGAGGTGAAATTTGAAAGTAACCTCCCAAGAAAAGTTTTATTGTGTAAGGTGAGCAAAGTTTGTCCCTGGAACTCAAGCTCCCTGGATTCATTAGCTAAAGTTTGTTCAAAAACACAAACAAAAATGAGATTCAAAATACTTTCTATCTTTATGACAGAAGGTAATGTTTCAACAGGAAGACATGTTTTGACAAAACTAGAGTGACATATCTCCCCGCCATCCCATATTTCTACAAATAACTCTTAGATTTAAGGAAATAGTTTTGGGTGTTGATTTTACATTCCAGAAACAGAAAATGCCTGATAGTTATAAGATACTC
Organism: Grammomys surdaster; assembly: GCF_004785775.1. NCBI lineage: Eukaryota > Metazoa > Chordata > Mammalia > Rodentia > Muridae > Grammomys > Grammomys surdaster. The sequence continues at coordinate 3,186,089 of NW_021620961.1, forward strand.
TAGACCAAATGTTCACTCTTTCCTAAAATGTATGCTTCAATAAACAATGAACCCCGGGATGATGATATTGGGAGACAGAGACTTTGGTAATGATCAGGTGGTAACATTTCTTCTTTCTGAAATGTGAAATATAATCAAGAAATACATGCCAGGCTATTGCTCTTATAAGAATGTAACTATCCTAGCATTCATTCCATGTTTCCAGAATTGTGAAAAATATGATTTTGTTTCTTACAAATATGTGACATTTGGTTTTATATTCCTGAATGAAGTAAGGCATACATTTTTTCTATAGTAATCAATTTCAGCCTATCTCACATATACACAACCATATTTCTCTCAGTTTCAGAAATTTTCTTTTTGTTTCTTTGTATGGGAGAATCTCAGAAATCTTTCATTTTTAGCACAATATAATCTTTGCTCCCACAATGACTTCTATGCATAGATTGCCAGGTGCAATAAGTTTACATTAATCTCAGTGAATGGGTACATAGCCAATATTCAGAGCAAAAACACAAAGAAAAATAAATATCTTGAATATTTACTTGTTAACTAGCAGACCTTCATGTTTTGTTACTAGATGATAATCAATGCTAAAATGGTAATTTAACAAAAACATAACCCTTTACTATTTCAGAAAAGTGATTTGTCTTTATTAATAACGGCAGACTTTCTTTGAGACTTTATATACACACATCAATACTAAATTAATTAGTAAGAATAGAGCAGTTAAACAGATGGGGAAATAATTATCTTTTTCTATTACTGATACAGAAAATGCAAATTTCTAACTGACAAATCTAAGTAGTGCTTCACAATATTAATTCTTTCTATCGCAGGATTTAATTTCCAGTGTGGCATTGATCTTTGAGACTTCCTCAAAGTGGTCTGAGTGATGGTCATTCCTATTGAGCACATTTTACTGTCCTGAGAATGATAAGCTTCTCACAGCCAGCACCTTGTAACACATGACCAGGTGGCATCAATCAAAATGAATCACAATGCTTATATTTAAACATCACTAATCAAGGAAGGTGTTACAAGTGGAGAGGTCAATCTGGATACTATTGAAGAGTCACTTTTTGCTTTGCCTCTTAATACATCGCTGTAAGTGAAGTTATCTTGTCTGAGTCATGTAGACAAACAGTGAGTAGATCTCTGGCTAAAGTTAATATTTCAGGAAGGTAAAGCCTAATCATTTGGTATATTTCTTCTTGCTTTAATAAGCTACATGTTCTATTTTATGATGACCCATAGATAGAGATATCATGACCCATAGATAGAGAAAACTATAGAGCTAGAAGAAAGCACAGTGAAATATGCTTGCTTCGTTCTGCATATTCGGCTTGTTGGTAGGAGCAGGGATTTCTAGTACGTGAGCAATGATGAATACGGAACAATACAGCAATTTTGATGTAAGTCTTCTAACAGTATTATTTTGTGCTTCATTCTGCTAGTCCTTTGCCAGTACATAGTCTGAGAAAGTGTCACATCATTTCTTCATCATATAAACCTAGTCACATTCACAACACACCCATCTTCTCAGCTTGTATAAAACACAAGCAATCATATTAGTATGAGACATTATTTTCCCTGAAGTAGCTATGTGCCAATATGCAATAAGTTAATAAACTACTGGTATTTGCACAATGTTTGCAAATTTTGGGGTCAAATGTGAGACTAATTCAAATCTGAAGTAATATGACATGCCAGGTAATTAATTTTTTTAACATATCACCTATCATTAAGTTAACTGGCTATAATAGTATATGTATCTCACATTTTTATTTGACTAATGTGAGAAAATTATACAGTAAATTATTCAGACACATGACCTGACAGTGTGTGATTAGTTAACAAGTGTTATTTATCAACGACAAATGTTAGTCTATAACCTCTGTGAATTTCCCCAAAGTAAAGCTGTTATGGGTTCTTTATGATTCTCTGCAACACGGTAATGACAAAGTAAAATATTTAAATGATTTCTCATGGTTATTCAGAGAGAAAAATTAACTCTGACAGCAGATCTCTGTAGTATACATGCAATTTCCACTGATAAAACACTTCATGGCCTTGGCAACATTTCATCATTCCAAAATATTTGAAGCCACATATTTCGACTGATAGATTCAATAATCTAAAACTATCCCTACCAAAGGGGTATGCAATCCTGAAGTTAGAGTTACTTTAAAGTGCTTCAATATTAAATTATAGTTATAATAGACTTTGACAGAATCTAGCCCTGTGATAGCATATGCAGGTTAGATGAATGCTATTTTGAGAATACCCTGTATATCCTACTTCCAAATTGTAGAAAGTCTTATGGTCACTATCCAATTTTCTCTTCTTATTGAAGGTTAGGTTATACTGTTATTGTCTTTATTATAAATTAATGTATCAATTACTGAGTTAATATGAATTATTAGCATTAATAAGAGTACTCTTGTTATCAATGTTTATAATGTTAATCCCTTACATCACACATGATACATTGTTTAAATGCAGGTCTTTATACTAAATATGAGTATGTGAGTAATAGAATGTAAGAGCCAAATTATTTTATGGAAAAAGCATAATAGATACATGTGTAGGGGAAGGACCTTCTGTGCTTCAGGGATAGCCTTGATGTAAGCATAAACCTAAAATATCTATGACCTCGTCCTGCACCCACAGATTGAAACAAGCAATTACATTTGTCTCTAAGCAATGCTTGCCCATCAAGTCCTTGACAGCTAAGCAGCATCTGTATTGTCACTACTGCTTTTTTAGCTGTTTATTCTCCCATATGAAACGATTAGTACACGTGTAACTATCTTACCTACAGATTAGTAATACATTTGAGAATCACCAAATATTCTGTATATTTGAACATACATACTCAACAAAATGAATCTCATCAAAGAAAAATGAACTGGCAAGAAATATCTTTCTTTCAATAGAGTCAAAATATTTTTGTCTTTAGCTTATTTTAAGTTTCGAATCAACATTTTGCTAGAAATGGAACATGAACAATTATGCCAGGAGCTATAAGGTTCTCTCATGGCATGGCTAGAGAGAAAGGTACCCACGCTGTGTGACAGAACCCCCAGGTCTACTATCCGCTGGCAGATGTTAGCTGAAATAAAAAGCTGAAGTAAAAACGTTTCCTGAATTCATGATGTGTCTATCTGCTCAACCCATCAGCGCCTTCCCTCCTCAGGGAGTTATGAGGATAAGAATCTCTCTCTCTTATAACTAACATTTTAGAGAGTAGAGAAGAGCTCTTCTTTTGCCTTGTCTCTGTAGAGTCATTTATCTCCTCTGAAGCACATTTTTGTTATTTTTGTTTTAAAGAGCAAGGTTGGGGTTCATGCAACCTGTTCAGTTATCAGGGTCAAATGCAATTGTTTCTGTCTTTCAGGGTTGGTACCTTCCTCACTTGATGAGTAATTGTAAATGCTGTGCTTGAATTTTTGGCTCTGTCTCAATTCGCTTAGGAAAAATCATTATTCGTCGCAATGTACACTCTAAGCATCATAAACAGGTAGAGAAAATTACTCCAACTGACAATATCCCAATTAGATGAAACAGGAAGAAGCTGGTTGAAAAGAAACAGAGCATCCCTGAGGAGTCCTCAACTGCTCCAGGCTTCTCCTACAGTAGTCTTTCAAACTAGGATGTCAAGGCACTTGTATGAATTTTCTGTTTCATAACCATCACTTTTCTAATACTTTTTCCTCTTACCTCCCACTCATGTGTTAAAATGAATACAACAATTGTTGGTATAAACATAGAATATTACCATTGCTATTATCAAGGAACATTATAAACACAAATAAAATATTTGGTACATACAAGACACTGGAGGTGCTAGTAGTTATTGTACTCTTATCTTATGTCACAGGAAGGAAGATCAAAATTGAAATATTATTTCAACAGAAAACAGTTTGAAGACTTAGAGATTAAAGTCCTTCATGACACATAGTAGCATAGTTTGTTTTCTTCTCATTATAAGTCCTTGATATATTAACAATCATTCAGGAGTTATCACACATGCATTATTTACCTGATATAGCAGATATTAAAAAGAACTTTAGAATGTTGAATTTTTAAATTATTTTATTTATTTACATTCCAGCCATTGTTGGTTATTTTTAAAGTATTTTTCTCATTATGACTCCATCATTAGATGGAAAGAAAACAGCAATATCTTATCTATGTCATTCAGGAAACATGACCCCCAAGGATTCAAAATCCATGAATCTCATGAACAAGTGGAAATTGCCATACAGCATATGAATTTGAATGGCTTATACAACATTGATAACCTCATATTTATACCGGTGTGTGTATGTGTGTTTTGCTAAAAACAGAAATGATGCAAAATAACAAGAAAACACAGGACAGTTTTATTCCTGTGTACCTAACAAATCTTTGGCACTGTTCTTCCATAGAGGCAAGGGCAACATATCAAAATCTACAATCTTCAGGAAATAAAATTATCCTCTCTCTCCTGGAAACTAGGAGTTATCAATGGTTCCTTGTTGAGAGGTGAAACATCATACTCACGATAGTGTTTGCTCTGACTTAGGCTTACACAGCACTTGTGTATGCAATCATAAATGCTGTAAGTTCACATGTATTCTGAAGATAGTATTTCCTTATAATTATATTCTATTCCACCTCTGAGTGTTGTAATCTTTCTGCTAACTCTTACAATGATCTTTAAGATTTTGTGGGATGGGTTTCAATACACATCTTTCTTTTAGAGTTAAACATATTTCAGTTTTTTGTTCTCTGTTCTTTTGCCAATTATGGGTATTGTATTGAAAATAGGCTTTTCTATCTGGTGAGGTTTGAAATACAATTATTCTTCAGGCATTAGGATAAGTCATTAGGAGTTGGTTTAATACTCTACACTTACCAAGATTGTAGATTCTATCTTAGAGTCTACGATATGTCTAGCCACAGGTTCTTGGCATAATAATGGTTGAAGATGTAGGTTTTATCTTGTGGAGTATACCTTAAATACACCCAAAAGATATTTGATTACTTCTGTGATGTTTGTGCCACTCACTATTGCACCAATGGGTGTTCCTGGCAAATCCTAGCATTATTATGGCTAACAAAGTTTGGGGCTTGGTGAAATTAATGATCGTTTTCTCCTCTGCAAGCACACTTAGAACGTTTCAGCAATGTGAAAGATTGCCAGAAGGTATGCAAATTCAAATTCCATGTGAGTACCAGCTTAAACTCTTCATAATCTATGACTAAAATATCTGATGTCTTCAGCAATGCTGTCTTACTTTCAACATCCAGAGACCAACCTAGAGTGTTGGCAATAAAGATTTTGGGTAAAACATTTTCATAGACAAAATGAACTTGATTTCTTATCTAGTTTCATGAACATATTTCTCAAAGAAGTGAATTTTGTTATTAACCTATAAGTGATCTTGATGGTCCATTTCTGCTACAAATTCTATTATACAAGTTCAAGTTTCAAAAAGAAGGATGGTAGAAAGAAAAGAAAAGGAATGATATTAATAAAAATTATTTTATCATGTCACTTTTATAAATTGACAAACACTTATTTTAAAAGACTGTCAGCTGTTAAAATCATTTTCAAACTATATGAATTAAGACTTAATTTACACTTAAAAAAGTATTTTCTTGTTTATAAAACAGCATACAAAATTTGGGGTAAAATTTACTCTATTCAAATGCTATAGTGGACTTTCTTTTTCTTTTCTTTTTTTTTTTTTTATATGTCACCAAATCAGATACTTACAAATGTCTGAAAGAAATACACAGGGGTATTTGCTTAGCTGAGACACCAGCAGAACTTCCTGAGCCAGATGCTCAGGTGGAGCATTGTATCCTTTTGATTGGGAAGATCAAGTACAAGGATAAGAAACTGTACATTGACGTCATCAAATGTGGTACTTAAAACCAACTTGTAGAAACTGATTGGAGAAGCTAATATAGTCAACCAGAGTTCCCAATTGTGAATTTCAAAGTGAATTGAACTCCCTGTTCCCTTTTGAAAAGAAGTTTAGGATACTGTCCAACAATGATTTAACTCTTCTACTGGTTTGCAGTTCTTTCTGTTAGAGAATGAAGAGGATAATCCACCCCTAATCAAAGTCCTGTGAAGAACATTTGAAACAATGCACAGCACAGAGGAGTTCTTCTTGTCTCCAGATTCTTCATTCAAGAAATGTAAATAGCACATAATGGCTTACTGATATATTTTCCACTACAAATTTTCATGGCTGACAATTTCTCTAGTAGTATCAAATTTGAATGCACGCTACTGATTTAAAAAAAAATAGACATGTTGTTATGGAATTAAATTAATTTTAGAATCATTTTGATTTTTGACACATAACAGTTTTCATAATCCACTTTACTTGGAACTCACTTGTGGGACTGCATAAGGGTATTCTGGGTCATGGCTGGGCAGTTGCCTACAACCCTGAGACTCTGCGTGAGAACTGGCAGGGCTTTGGCACGCCCCAAGAACCCAGGGTCCTGAAAAGCAGTCTAGTCTCCTTAAAACTCAGTCACTTAGGCCTGCCATTACAGCCCCTCCCAAAGTGCACAGGTAGAGGGTGTGACTAGAGGCCTCAGGGCCTAGGAATTTACATACTAATGAAGGCCAGAGGGTGGAGCAAATTAAGCATGCCTCCCCAGATCCTCCTCGATCCTCCCCAGATCCTCTCCCTTTCACCCTCCCAATATAACTCGGGACTGCCCTGAGTTTTACGGGGGCATACTTCTAGATGCATCCACCATCCGCCATGACAATAAACCTTTTTGGAACCAAGGACTTCTACGTGTTATTGGGCTGCAGCCAAAGCCTCCAGGCCGCTGAAACCTTGGACGTTCCTCCTGCATGTGGGACCCACCACAGTGTGGAAACCCACTGGGACTCCACAGCTGTGGCCTGTAATTTTCCCCACATTCACTAAGAATGGATATCTAGGTAAGCAAATTTGGACTATTCAGGCCAATTTAGTTTAAAGTCATTATGGCTTAACAGCTGATTTTTACATCATAAATCAGCATTGCTTTTTATGATGTCTTCTCACATATTTTCATATGAAATCCTCCAGGTACTACAATAAGGAAATGCTTTTAATCTACCATCTAATGTCCTTCAATTCCTAGAGTTCTGTCAAAGATAAAACTAACAGCATTCAAAGAATATAATTTACACCACCAATTGTAGTCATAGACAAACACTTTCAGTATTACCTAGGAACGTTGCAGAAAAGCAAATTGTCAGGGCACTGCTCAACAACCTGCCAAATCATAAATTCTGCCAGCAGGAGCCAATAACATGTGTTTAACAAGCTTTTCTGGTAATTCTGATACTAAAACCTCAAACACTGCTGTCAGTGGCAGAACTCTACCTCAGGCCTCCTTGCGGTGCTGATTTCCAAATAGCTTGTTTCTTATGCTCTTGACATTCTATCCCAGCCTTCAGCTCTCATACCTTCAGGATAAGAATTATTGCTGTGCTTAAAAAATCTTATATATAGTTTCACAATCTTACTGTCCCAGCTATGCCAGAAAATCAAGCATTAGTACCTGATAGCATCTCTCAGCTTCATCTAAATTTCATTGAATCAGTTTGATATTTTAGAATGTGTGGGATGATGAGGAACTTGTCTAGCTTTACTGTAGATGAAGTTTTCATGTCTACTTTATTGTGATTTATGTCACATTTAATGTCTGTCAAACAATTTTGGAAACATGTACCCACTCTCTGTCTTTCCTGGAAGTCTCTCAGTGCTCCGCATATTTATTAGACACTAACACCTAATGGAATGTAACTTCTTTGCCTTAAAATATAAACTTCCTTGCAATGTCATGGTTTCAGGTCCACTTGAGAGCTATTTCATGGCATCATTATCTCCACTGAAATGGAAATGGTATCTAGGGGTTATTTCTCTGACAGTGAAGAGGTATAACACCTGAGTTGGAAAGTAAAGTGGGCTGTCCCCAAGTATTGGTTAAAAAGAAACTTGCATTTAAAAAATGAATAGTAGAAGGCTCAGACAAGCTATTTTGTTTTGTTATCTTGGTGCGAATTAAGACTATTTATTGACTTCTCACTGGGGCTGTGATAAAACAAATAAGCATAAAAAAAACCCAGAAAATAATTCAATAGTGAATAACTGGAAAAGGGAGTGATACTGAGCTTAGATAAGAAGAAATGTATATAAAACAGCTGTTGGTAAGGGGAAAATAAATCTGTTGATGCAAATGACACTTATACGTGTGATAGCCTCAATTGAAAAGTCAAAGGAGAAACCAGAAACTCAGGTGGTCATCAGCTATTTTTCCATAGAAAATCAAATGTTTTCTCTCCATTCAACTTTTAATTATATATAAGTTTCCTTATCTCTGAACTAAGAACTTCATGGACTCTGAAATCGAGAAAAGATAACAATTTTTTATTTAATTTTATTGTAGAAGATACAGAACCAGCATTCAGTGTTCTGTGCAAGTAAATGTACATATACATAAAAGTATACAATTATGCATATATACGTATATGTAGTATATTTACATGAATATGGAGTATTTGTATATGTACATGATGTATAGGTACATGCATATGTATGTGATATATGTGTATATGATATATATGTATATGATGTATATGATGTATATGTACATGTAGATCTAGAGATCTAGATGTAGATGCATACATATGTTATATGTATGTATATATATGCATATATATACACATATATGTATATATTTGCATGTATACCCACATATTTCAAATGTATTAAGTGTTATTTTATTACTTATTATTTTTAATTGACAGAGTTCTTGCAGTTGATTTCTTGCATGTTAAAAGATTTTAGCAGTCTTATATTGATAAGAGAAGAATGTAGATGCCCCACTTCCTGAAATCTATTGGCAGTTAATAGGTCATTTTCCAGTGCTATAACTAATGTTATGTAATCTAAACCTCAGTAATCTGTTCCACATGGATAGTTATTCAAGCTACCCTATTTACATTCAGTGGATCATGGATAAAAAGCATGCAAGTAGGAGTGAAAGCTGTTGGAAGAAAACAGATTCAACAGAAGACAGAGTGGACAAGAGAGTCTTGGGACATTAGTCAAATGACAACACATTGTTCACAGATATGGAATTGGCAAATTAAATTTCAAAAAAGTTAATGTATTTTTGTATTGAAAATTGATTCTTCTTTCATATAATGCATCCACACCACAATTGTCCCTCCTTCTACTCTTTCCAGATAACCCATTATTTCCCTACATCTGACCCTTCTTCCTCATCTGTGGGACTGTGTGAGGGTATCCTGATTCTTGGCTGGGCATAGGCCTGGAACCCCAAGACTCCAAAGGAGAAACAGCAGGCATTCAGCCATGTCCCCAGAACCCAGAGTACACACACGCAGTCTTGTCTCCATAGACCTACATTATTCAGTCACGTAGGCCATTACAGCCCCTTCCAAAGTGCACAGATAGAGGGTGTGACTATAGGCCTCAGACCCTAGGGATTTACATACTAATGAAGGCCAGAGGGCAGAACAAATTAAGCATGCTTCCCCAGAGCCTCCCCTTTTTTCTCTCCCTATTTAACTCAGGTCTGGCCTGAGTTTTACAGGGTGGGGGGTGGGGAGTGGTGGGGGTACATCCAGATACATCCACCATCCACCATGACAATAAACCCTTTTGGAACTATGGACATTCTGGTGTCTTTGGGGCCTGCTGCCGCCAAAGCCTCCAGCCTTTGGAATTCCAGACGTTTCTCGTGTATGTGGGATCTGCCAGTGTGGAAAGTCCCCAGGACACCACCACTGTGGCTTTTCTCTCACACTCATCCTCTTCCTCCAGAAAAGAGCAGGCCTTTAAGAGACAACAACCCAACTGGACAAAACCAGGATAAAATAAAACACAGCAAAACCATTCTTATTGAGGCTGGAAAAGACAAGTCAGTAGGAGGAAGATTCCTAAGAGATGGCAAGAGAGTCAGAGACACCCCTACTCTTACGGTCAGGGGTCTAACAAAAACACTAAGCAAGGCCCATAGCATCTAGGAGGAGAATCTTGTGTAGATCCTTGTAGCCCTGGCATTTACTGCTTCAGACTCTGTGTGCACATGTGAGTATTGCTTAGTTGATTCAGTGGGCCATTTTCTTCTGCTGTCCTGCATCTCTTTGGATCCCTACAATCTTCCTTCCTCTACTCTGGGAATCTAATATTAAACTATAAATAAAATATTACTGTTTTAAAATGGACACTAGTGTGCAAATGACATTATATGTAAAAGCACTATTATTCCACAAAGTAATGCTATGCAGATCACTAGGATACGATGGAGAAAATTTTAAGATTAAAATCAATACTTTCCTATATATTTAGGCTACTGGTAATACAAACTGTCTAGCATAGAACAATATTTTAATTAATTATATATTAATTTTCAAATAAAACAGCTGTTGCCCTTATAATATAAACATTACCCTTCTCATGAAAATTGCAAATGTCACTCAAGAAATTTGATATTCCATGTGAATAGATGCTTTTGTGTCTTTCTAAAAAATAATTTTGACTGGGTTGAAATCTAAGCTCATAATACAGGATGAGCGGTAAGAACAAGACAGGAATATTATCTTAAATGTGCTTGACAATAAAGACATAACATCTTAAATAATACTCTCTAAAAAAAATTTATATTATTTTAGTAATTATAAAAATTAATTTATGCAATGTATTTTCTTGGCTTCAAGAATTTATTTTATGTAAAGAACAACTCATATTTTCATCATTTATGTGATTGAAATAACATGATGAATATATTACAGATACACAGAGCAATGCTAAAAAATGAGATGGAAAATTCTCATAAATTACCATGACCCATTTTTTTTGACATTCAGAATTTTAAATCTTCTTTAATACTATAATAAAATTTTATGAGCTAATTAATTATAAACTTACACAAAATTAAGCATTTCCCTTTGAAATTATCTTCTAACAAAGACCCAAATTTCCTATTAACATAATGTAAATAAATTTGCATTTATAAAATTTGATTCTATATAAAACTGATGATTTAAACTAGTACCTACTCATTTAGAATTATTAAATGTTTAAAATTTCCAAATATAAAATGTTAGTCAGGGCCATATGAAAAAGCAGAATTCAATCTTTTTAAATAGATATCACTTTTAGTGCTCTGCATCTAACTTACTGTTTTATATTTGTAGAATTTTCATTTGAATGAAAGAGCATAAAATGGTGATAAGTATCATCCAGCAAAAACATTCTTTAATGGCTTTGGTTGGAATACAAAATCTTTATTAAAATCCGATCAGAATTAAAAGTAATATAATGCAATTCTATTTTCTTACCTTCGGAATTTTCATTAAAAATTATACTTTTTATTTTTTAAAAAAATCTTTGTACTTATGCTTATGTACTGTAAATATATGACATGGGCATATGTAGAGGACATAGGAGGTTATCAAGTATCCTCTAGTGATTTCTATCTTACATTGATCTTTGGTTGAACCTGAAGCTTGGTGGTGATGGGCTACCCCATTTACCTTTCTATCGCCTATGTTCTCACAGTTCTCCAGTTATGGTGCACATAAGTACACCAGGCACCCCACACTTGAACGCAGGCTCTCCCTCATTGTTCAGAAACTGTTCTCCATCACACATATGTGTCTGCATGCTGGTCCTCCAAAAACTGGAGCTGGGTCTGTCACTGAATCTGTTGCCTGCCTGCCTGAGGATCCCATTCTCCTAACTGGGCTGCCTTGTCTGGTCTCATAGAAGGTGCACTTAGTATTGTAGTATCTTGATGACCTGAGAATAGGGTGGAGGTGGGGTGTCAGTGGGGAGCAATGAGGATGAGATGGGTAGTGTGTGAGGGTGTTAGGCAGGTGACATGTGGGGAGGAACTTTGTCTTACTAGTCCCGAACATTGTACTTTAGAGCAAACTGTTCATATTAGTCTCTTAATTCTTTTCACTGATTTCACTCGCTTCCTGCTATCATATTCTTGAGAACACCAGAATATCTATGTGTACTCAGGCAATAACAATACTTTGATAAATGGAGAAATGGGGTTCATTTACCATTGAAAAATATGTATATTATTTTTATAAAATGTGAAGAGACTTGGTATACATAATATGTAATATCAGCAGCAGGTTGGTTTTATTCAGTTGTATTTCTTGGTACATTGTTAAAATATAGGTTTTACTAAATCAAGTATTGAAATAAATCAAGAATGCTTTAATCAAGAAAAATAATTTAGATGCAGGAATTATTCTAAGAGAAGAGATGAGACAGAGAGGGGTGGGGGAAGGAAGGAAGAGACGGGGGATGAGGAGGTGAGATCACTCAATTATTAAGATAGATAGGCTTTTGTATAATCTGAAACATTGTTTTGCTCACACTTGTAACACGTTTTTAAAATTTATTTATTCATTTTATATCCCAGTATGAGCCACTCCTCTCTTAACAGCGCCCCCTCACACAAATCTCCCCCATATTTCACCAGCCTCACACCCTCACACACTACCCATCTCACCCCCATCGTTACCCCCACAACACCCTACTCCCAGGTCTTTGAGATACTGCAATACCGAGTGCACCTTTTCTGAGGCCAGACAAGGCAGCCCAGCTAGGGGAACAGGATCCTCAGGCAGGCAGGCAGGCAGGGAGGCAGGCAGGCGGGCAGGCAGGCAGGCAGACAGGCAGGCAACATATTCATGGACAGCACTACCCTCCAGATTTTGGAGGACCAGCACACAGATCAAGCTGCCCATATGTTACATATGGGCCTGGTCTATGGTTGGTGGCTGTTTCAGTCTCTGGAGGGCTAACCATGTTCCAGGTTGGTTGATGCTGTTGGTCTTCCTGTGGAGTCTCTGTCCTTTTCTGGTCCTACAGTCCTCCTCTGAACTCTTTCATGAGACTTCCTGAGCTCCATTAATGTTTAGTTGTGTGTCACTTCATTTCTTTCCTGTGAGGGGCGCGCGTGTAGTGGTCTCGCCGGCAAAAACATACACAC
>NW_021620961.1:3199154-3300747 GCF_004785775.1 Grammomys surdaster
ACTTTATTTGTTTACTAGGAAGAATTATGGCTGACAGCGCCACCTAGCAATGGCGGACCTTGTCAGCACCTGCCGCGGCTCCCAACACTTTCCATTGGCTGCTGTGTGGAGCTTCTCAGAGGACAACTGTGCTAGGCTCCTGTCTTGAAGCATAATGGGGTATCATTATTAGTGTCAGGGATTGGTTCTTGATCATAGGATAGGTCTTAATTTTGTGGCAGTCAATGTTTGGCCATTCCTTCAGTCTCCTTTATCTTCGTTCCTGCATATCCTGTTGGCAGGACACATTTTGTGTCAAAGGTTTTGTGAGTAGATTGCTGTCCTTATTCATCGCCTGGGTGTCCTTTCTGACCATAGGACAGGGCTACTTCAGGATCCACCCTACCTTAAGAAGTTTCATCTAGAGCCCCCTAGAGGCCTCCCTCCATCTCAGTTCTCTTGCCTGTACGAGTTATAGACTCTTCTCTCCAATTTCCACTCTCTCTCCTGTTTCCTCCAAATCTGCTCCCCACGATTCTAGGTGCCTTTCTTCATTCCCTCTCCCATCGAGTTTCCTCCCTCCATCTACCTCTGATATCTATTTTATTTCCTAAGAAAATACATCAATCTTAGCTTTAGACCTCCATGTGATTTAGTTTCTTTAGTTCTGTTGATTATAGCATAGTTAACCTATACTTTATGGATGTACTTTTGGAGTCTGGGTTACCTCACTCAGGGTCATATTTTCTAGTTCCATTCATTTATATATATGGTTAGATAGATAGATAGATAGATATAGATATTTAGATATATATAGATATAGATAGATAGATAGATAGATAGATATTAGATATTCTTTGTTTTTAATAGATCCCTAGTATAAATGAACCGCATTTTCCATTTTCTTTATTCATTCTTCAGTTGAGAGATATCTAGGCTGTTTCAAGTTTCTGGCTATTTCAAAAAAAGCTACTAGTAACATTTGAGCAGATTTCCTTGTGAGATGGTGGGACATCTTTTGGGTATTGCTCCGAAGTGGTATAGCTGGATTTTGAGGTAGAACTATTCTAAATTTTCTGAGACTGCCAAATTGATTTCCAGTGATTGTACAAGATTGATGTCCCACAAGCAATGGATGAGGGGTTTCCATCCTCCATATAGGAGCCAGCATGTGCTGTTCCTTAGTTTTTGATGTTATCCATTCTGATGGGTGTAAGGTGGGATCTCAGAGTCATTTTTATTTGCAACTCACAGATAACAAAGAACACTGATCATGTTTTTATGCACACCTCAGCCATTTGGGATTTCTCTTTTGAGAATTCTCTGTTTAGATCAGTACCTTGTCATTATTATTATTTATTTATTTACACTACAGATTTTATCCCCACCCTTGTCCACCCTCTTACTGTCCCACATCCCATACATCCTCCCCATGCCCTGACTCCACAACTATGTCCTCAACCCTGACTCCCCAACCAAACAGACTCCCTGGGGCCTCCCATCTCTAGGCTGTTAGGTGCATCTTCTTTGATTGAACACAGACCAGGCAATCCTCTGCTATATATGTGTTGTGGACCTCATATTGGCTGGTGTATGCTGCCTGGTTGGTGGTCCAGTGCTTGAGAGATCACGAGGGTCCAGGTTAATTGAGACTGCTGGTCCTTCTACAAGATTGCCCTCCTCCTCAGCTTTTTTCAGCCTTGCCCTAATTCAACCACAGGGATCAGCAGTCTCTGTCCATTGGTTTGGTACAAAATATCTGCATCTGACTCTTTCAGCTGTTTGTTAGGTCTTCCAGAGGGCAGTCATGATAAGTCACTTCTTTTGAGTGCTCCATAGATTCAGTAATAGTGTCAGGCCTTGGGAATTCCCCTTGAGCTGGATCCCACTTTGGGGCTGTCACTGGACCATCTTTTCCTCAGGCTCTTCTCCATTTCCATCCTTGCAGTTCTTTCAGACAGGAGCAAGTATGGATCAGAGTTTTGATTGTGAGATGGCAATGCCCTTTCTCACTTGATGCCCTGTCTTCCTACTGGAGGTGGGCTCTATAAGTTCCCTCTCCCTACTGTTGGGAATTTCATCTAAAGACCCTCCCTTTGAGTCCTAAGAATCTCCCACCTCCCAGGTCTCTGGTGCATTTTGGGCCCCCCCTCAACCTCCTACTTCCCTAGGTTGTCTGTTTCCATTCTTTCTGTTTGTCATAAGGGCTTTAGTTCTTTTCCCTCACCCAATACCAGATCAGGTGCCTCATTTTTAATTGGGTTATTTGGTTAGTTGGTAATTACCTTCTTTAGCTATGTATGTATTTTGGTTATTAAACCCCTGTCAGATATAGGATTGGTGAAGACCCTTTCTCAAGCTGTAGGCTGTCATTTAGTCCTATTGACAGTATTCTTTTACTTACAGAAGCTTTTCAGTTTCATGTAGTCCCATTATTAATGGTTGATCTGTTAGTGCCTAAGCCATTAGTGTTCTGTTTGGGAAGTTGTCTCCTATACCAATGAGTTCAAGGGTATTACCTGCTTTCTGTTCTTTTATATTTAGGGTATATGGCTTTATGTTGAGGTCTTTTCTGACATTGGACTAGGGTTTTGTGCAGGGTGTTAACTATGGATATATTTCCATTCTTCTAAATGCAGATATCCAGTTAGACCAGCATCATTTGATGAAGATGCTCATTCTTTCCCATTGTATAGTTTTGGATTCTTTAGCATAAAATTAAGTGTCTGTGGGTATGTGGTTTTGTTTTCTGGTTCAATCTGTTTGGTTTTCTGTAGCTTCTTGTACGTTTGTAGGTATGACTTTCTTTAGGTTAAAGAAATTTCCTTCTATAATTTTTATGAAGTTTTCTTGGCCTTTGAGCTGGGAATCTTACCCTTCTTTTCTTATTATTCTTATGTCTGTCCATTTCATTGTTCCAAATTTCCTGGATGTTTTGTATCATGAACTTTTTAAATTTTGTGACTTCTTTGATACATAGATTTTGCTCACTATATCTTCTATGCCCGAGATTCTCTCTTCTATCTCTTGTACTCTGTGGATGATGGTTATGCCTATACTTCCTGTTCTCTTTCCTAGGTTTCCCATCTCCAGGATTGCTTTTGTTCATTTTTTCTTTATTACTTCTATTTGCATTTTCAGGTCTTGGACAGGTTTATTCATATACTTCACCTGTTTGATTGTATCATCCTGTATTTCTTTATGAGATTTATTCATTTCCTCTTTAAATGCCTAGATCATCTTTATAACATTTAATTTAAGATCTTCATTTTCTACTTCAGTTTCATTAGGAAAACTGGGCTTACTGGAACAGGATGGCTGAGCTCTGGTGGTGCCATATTGCTCTGGCTCTTGATTTTGCACTTAGTTCATCCTTTTGGCATCTGTTTTTCTATGGTGTTGGGTCAGTGATCCTCATGATGGCATGACTATTTGGGAAGGAAGTTGTGTCATGGGCCAGGGGATCCAAATAGGCTGGCTCCAACAAAATTTATTGGCTAGGGATTAGTAAGTAATGTTCCAAACTGGTAGTTCTCAGGGTCCTTACAGGCATCTGTGATAGCTATAATCTGGGCAGACCAAACTGGGAGGGGACTGATGGGGTGGGTTTTCAAGCTGGGAATTCTTGGACCCTATTGGCCTCCGCTGGGAAGCAAGACACTTTTGGATTCTTGCAAGGCTGCCTGGTATCTAAGGGCAGACCCAGTAGCAGCTGATGAAGTTCAGGGATCTGAGCATAACTCACTTATGCCAGTTGTGAATGATATTGTTTAAATGATCTGTAAATTTAATGAAATGCTTGATGGTGGGAAAAGAAATTTAATTGCAGCATAGTATCTGAGACTTGGATATCAACATGTAGCATCTCTTTTATTTCTGGTGGTAATATACTCCTGCTTCATGCCATGGACAAAGAAGCAGAAGGGCAAATAGGCTGTGCTTGACAGTAAAGACTTGGGGCAAGGCTATATAAAACTTCTTCCTTTAGCAATTAACCTAGTCCTATGAGAGATGCATTAATCACTCTTAATAAGCTTCCTTTCTCATAAAGTCCAGGTTAAACCATTACATTAGAGACCAAATTTCATCATAAATCACAGACAGAACAAACCATACCAGTAAGCAAGTCTAAACACTAATAAACCTTAGAAGTCCACTGTCACAAATCACAATGAATAGACTAAAGTTGCTATCCAAGTCTATACAATGGATTTTCAATGTTAAATTAAAATCCAGCTACACTTGTGAGCAAATACATTTCTGAATGATCAGGCTTTGAGTCATTTGTTTTTCAAATTCAGGAGAAATTAGACTTTATAATCTGATTACTTCAAAGGAAAAGTTTTCTTTATATATATTAAAAGCTTAATATTCAACATGAGAGAAAAGATCTGAATTATTCATGTTGATAAGATATTCTAGGTTCAACAAATGACCCATTGGTTAAAAGTCTGAGGACATGAACTCTGTGCAACTACTGGGAGCCATGAGATAGAAGGATCAACAAGTTGTCTTCTGATACCTACTACTAACACACAAGCGTACACACACACACACACACACACACACACACACACAAATGCAAGCAAGCATACACATGCAACACATCCTTACCGACATCAATATCAACAAAACAAACCTATGGTAATCTGGAAGGAAAAGTGAGAATAATTAAAGTACTTTGTCCTTAACATAGTTATATTTGGTCGCCATTTAAAAATTAGCATTCATTTGTCATTCAGCAACTGAAGAAAATAGAGGAACATCCACAATCAAACATTAGGCAGAGATTGTGGAATCCTGGGGAAGAGGGGAAGGAAGGATTGGAGGAGCCAGAGAGTTCAATGACACTACAAGTCCATGGTCCACAGACTCATCTACCGTGGGCTTACAGGAGCTCACAGACTGAACTGACAACCCGGAAGCCTTCATGTGGCTGACCTAATACCTCCACATCTATGTAAAAGTTGTGTAGTGCAGTATTCTAGTGCAAATCCTAAACAGTGGGATCAGGGGCTGCATCTGAATCTTTTACTTGCTTTTGGGATCCTTGTCCTCACACAGTGTTGCCTAGTCCAGCATTAATACAAGAGGAGTTGCTTAGTCTTGTTGTAACTTGATATGCTATATAGTTGATATCCATGGGAGGCTTGCCCTTTTCTGAACATAAAGGAAGGAGGAGTAGAAGGGAGGGGTAGATGAGAGGAAGGGAGGAACTACCAGGAGAGGAGGGAGGGAAACTGTACTCAGGATTTAATATATCAGAGTATAATAAATTAAAAAAATAAAAATATTAACATTCAGTAGTATTTTCATCATGGACTTTGTGTTAATTTTATTATAATTATGGATTGGTTTATTGTTGATCAACTCTATCCAATATCTACATTTTTGGTCTGCATGTGGACTATTGCATCACATGATAGTACTTGAAATGTTAATGACGTCACTGATGCTGTACATGAATGAGATACTGCACATTAACTTTTTCATCCTAGGTAAAAACTATCAATAAGTAATAAAAGTAATAACAAGGGTTATGCAACTTTTAAAGCCCCAGCTTCACAGCTTACAGTCTTTGTAATCTGAGTTCTTAAAAACTTTTTTAGTGGTGACATGTTTTCTATGGTTCTGGTTAATTTATAGTATGTCTCAAGGTTAGATGTATATAAAACATGGAAGAATACATTACTATCTAATAGAATTCACTGATACAGAAAACTGGAGAGGAAGACGATATTTATTATCTTACATTTTGTAAAGTTTTGCAGTAATTTTTTATAATGTTCAATTATTATTATTACTCTTATTTTACTATATGTGTAGAAATGTACAGTGTGAATGTTATGACATACACGTAATGGTTGAAGGACAAATTTCTAGATTTACCTCTTCCTTCTACTTATGTGCACTGTGCATTCTGGTTTTATATTCAGGTCATCTAGCATGGCTAGATATTCTTTTATAGATCTATTATCTTTCTACCTCTCACATGAATTTTTTCTACATATTCAACTATCAATATAATGCTAAATTTAACAAGGAAGGCAGTAAGTTAGTTGGTAGTCCATTGTAGGGCAATTTTCATCCAGTAATGTTGCTTCTCTGGCAAGAGATCATATTCAAAGGCCTTTGGGGTCTATGTGATCTGGCTGGAATGTAGAAATGTTTTGGATCATGGTATAATCTGGCTGGGATATAGACACAACCTTAGTATATGCTTTAATCCCTAATGATAAAGGTAAAATGATGTAGTTAAGTATAGTGTATAGAAGGAAGCATCTCGGTTTGAAAGTGACATCTAACTAGAGGGCAAGCAAAGTGTCAAGTCAGAGGAAGACAAAATGAGTTAGAGATAAGATATGTCCAACTCACAGAAGTATAGCAAAGAGAGGTTGCTGAAGAGTAGAGCAGTGTGTGTGTGTGTGTGTGTGTGTATACATGCAGGCGTGCATGTGTGTGTGTGTGTGTGTGTGTGTGTGTGAGAGAGAGAGAGAGAGAGAGAGAGAGAGAGAGAGAGACAAAGACAGGTTGCAAAAAGAACAAGCTAGACACAGATGAAGATGGAATGAGCCAGAGAATGAGAAGGAGTTAGAAGATTGGAACATATTGCTAAAGTTAACAGGAATTCAATCAGAGCAATGGACGGAAAGCTGAGAGAAATTATATTGAATCAGTCAGATTGGAAGATTAGGTAGTATGGAAGATAGAAGCTTCCACACCTCAGCTTAGGGATAGTTTGACAGACAAATTAATGCTCCAGGATCAGTCCAAGCCATGTATGCATACAGGATGGGCAAGGCTTTTATCGCAAACCATCATTGAGGAAATAAAAGCAACACTTATAGTCTACCTAATTAATAGGAACTTTATAATAAAGATAAATAATAGAATGTAGAGAGATATATTTTACTGGGTACTTGTTGGGTGTAGGACCATGAAAGGATGATTTAGTCTCTGGTAGAGCACTGGCTTTGAGATAGCCGGACACTCAACAGGTGTCTATTGCCTGTGTAGGGACAGCATATATCTCACCATGCCCCCAGATTTTAGACTCCTGACACTCGGTCTAAAATCTCCATCAACCTGCATCATTCAGTCATGCAGGACAAAGCACCCCCTCCCAGAGTAGTTTGTGTCACCATCCACAAAAGGCATGACTACAGGCCTCAGCCCTAGAGATATTGCCATATTAATGAGTTACCTTAAGGCCAGAAGGTGTAGCCAATTACGCATTCCTTTTCCCAGTCCCTCCTCTCTTCCCCCTCCCTATTTAAGCCAGGCCCACTTTGGCTTAAGTAGGGGGGCACATCTAGACCATCTATCATCTGCTATGACAATAAAGCTTTTGGAACTCCAGCTTTCTCATGTCATTGGGGCCTGCCATCTTGGAAAGCTCTGCGTTTCTGCCTCGGGACTCGCAGTTCGGGAGTTTGGTTTATATAATCCTGGTGACAGAAGATAGAGAATTTGCAAGTGACAATCTTGGTTGTACAGTTCAATCTGAGACTGTAAGCCTAAGACTTGGGAAAAGTGATGATGTAATGTTTGGCTCCAGCTTCTAAGTCTCAGAACTCTAGACTATACTCATTCAGATTTACACTGTAAGAACGAAAATTGAACAAATCATTTGCCTACATTGCTAGTGGCTCCCCCATGAGTATCTGAGTTTGAGAGCATTAAAAGAAACAAACAGAACCTATAGGAGAGAGAATAAATTTCCTCTATTATTTTGCTTGGCCTGGTTCCTGCCAAAAGTTTTGTGTCTGCCTTTAATGTTTATCTTGTCATTTTAATATAATATTTCCATTAATTAAATGAAAATTTCAAACTTAATTTAAATAGTTTCACTCCCATGTCTGTCTCTAACTCCTCTTATGTCTAACTCAAGACTTTACCACCTCCCAAATTAAAGTCTACCATTTAATTTTTAAAATCCCAACAAGTCTAATTTGTACTGCCCATATAGTCACAAGAATAAGTCACTCTGCTAGCTTGAGCTGTAAATAGCAAAGCCATACCCTGAAAAAAAAAAATCTGATCCTCCTTTCCTGAGAAGCCATCAACTGTCTATTGCTCTTCCTTGTGCAATTTTACCACAACCAATTCCAGATGCCTGGAGTTCATCAGTCCAGAACTCCTAGTGTGTGCTATGCTCTAGCTCTATCTAACACTTGGCTCTCACCATCTTTTTCACATCTCTTGTGCAATAGGCCCTGAGGCTTGGGGTAATGATGGAGTGAAACAGAGATCCCAAATGCTACTCAACATTCAAAATGAATGCCATATTTAATTAAAATACCCTCACAGTTCTATGGAGAAGATGTGTTTTACAAGTCATCTATACATCCTTTTGTAGAGGCAACCTGAGTTTAAATTAACCATCCCAATCAGCTGCAAGTTTGCTCAAACATATAAATACTTTATGAATAGGGGACAGTGAGGCAGATAATAGAGCCAGATTTAAACCAAAGGCTAGTGTTTATTTTATTTGTACTAGTTGTTATAGAGAAAGGGATTGTTCACGTCAAGATACTCTTGTGGAGGTAAGAAGATAACTTCATCTAGTTACTTTTTCTCCATTGCTGTAGATCAACCCAGTTTGCTTGCCTGCCTTTTCACTTGCCATTCCTTGCTGATCCATCTCACCAGCACTATCTTCATGACTTTTCTGTTGATGTGAAGAGGCACCATGACCAAGTAACTTATAAAAAGAAAGCATGTAATTGGGGGTTTGCCTATCATTTCAGGATGTGAATTCATGATATGATGAGGAACTTTTGAGGAAGCTGGTAGGCATGGTTAATGGATAGTAATTGAAAGCTTATGTCTGATATGCAAAGTAAATATTCAATGTGTACATCTAATGGCATGCCACCTTCAACAAGGCCATAATTCCTAACATTTCCCCAAACAGTTCATCAGAATAGGAATCAAATATTTAAGTATATAAGTCTATGGGACCATTCTCATTGAAGCAACCACGGACCTCAATTTATTTTTAATTTCTCCTGTTATCTGAAGTCTTATCTATATTAAAAGGAACACTAGGCAAAATAAATCACAAGAAATTTATTAACTGTGAAGATTATACCCAACTTTGTGAAAGAACCACATAAAACAAAGATAATATTTTTAAACATGCAAAAATAAAAGAGACCTTAGCAATAAAAATCAGCCTAAAGGAAAAGAACAAGAGATGTTGTCAATCTTGTATGTATCATATGTACAGACATATTTATCATATGTTGTCAATTTCTGGTCATAAAAAATGTATATGTACATACCTCTAAAAGCCAAAAATCATTTCTCATTTCTTTATGGCAATAAAATATTAAAATGGTGCACATGTATAAGCTCAAACCCATTTTGGCAGAAGAGTGTTTCCTCATGAACTTATCAATGATGTGTTTAAACTTACTATGTATTTTTTCTATCAAATAATATCATTCATATACATTTTCATTGGGTAATTACATGTTAATCTGGATGGGATTGAGGGAGATTTATAGAAAAGATTAGCAAGGTCACACAGTCACTATAACCAGCAGATGGTAAGCAAAAAGCATCATTGCCCAAGCTCTCTTCAACATCATGTCATGTTTTACTAAATTCCATTAAACAGAAAAGAAAAAGATGGGCAACAATGGGAAATAACGAACTTTAGACAGTATGTGGAGTCAAGGAGAGGTGAAGAGTCAAAGTCACTAACACTCCAGACTTCTGTAATTATACAATTCTAAATTTAAGAACTACAAGAAAAATCAATAAATCATTTATTTTGTACAGATATTTAAAATATTTCTTTTAGTAAGTGAGCTGTTGCAGAAAAGTGAATTAAATATAAGAACACAAAGCAGAAACCTCAACCTTTTTCCTCAAAGAATGATGTATGCTTGTCCTTGGCTTTTATAGACAAGGCATGACTTCAAACCTAATAGCATCAAAAACAATGGATATTATTGTCCATCTATAATTCATTAAATTTTAAAATTCACAAAATTATAGTGGTATAAAACTTTCAGATACCTAATGCGTTGAAAGCCAACTGTCAAGTAGGAAAAATATTTACCAATGACATGCTTGATAAGATGACAGTATAGAAAATAAAATAGTAATTTTTACAATGAAGACAAAACTAACATAATGAAAAGTAACTAAGAACCAAGAGTTATAGAATATCCATAGAGCACTTGCATAATAATTGTGAGACCCAGGGCTTGACACTTGTGATGGCTCATCTTTTTTATCAACTTGACTACATAAGGAATCAACTAAAAATCAAGGAGCTTGGCATACCTTTTTTATTCATTTTCAATATATTATCTTTTTCTTTACTTTTTATTTACTTTTATTTATTTTTGTTGTTTCCTGTTTGAATTTTAGCTGTTTGTTATCCTTTCCTTATGAGTTCTACTTTATTCTGGGTTCTCCATAATTTTCAGATTTCTACGTTTCTACCTTTCCTTTGACCCATCCCATAACTTCTACTACGCTGAAACTCCCTCTCTAATTTAAGACCTCTTCTTCTTTATTTTTGTTGCATCTGCATATATTAATATTTATCAATTTGTACATATAAATAAAATTTATGCTACTCCCATGTATTTATTCCTGGCAATGTGTACCTGATTCCCTGCCCCTCTTAGCAATTATTAATTTTCTGAATCTAGTCATGTAGGGATGAGGTTTTGTGAAATTCCTTTAATTTTATGTGTACATTAATCTCCTTGCCCCTACCCCAATGATTAGAATCATATCACCTTTTCATACATAAGAGATTACAGCCTATCACATTCTAAAAGCCTTATACCTATACCTAAATGTGTGAGGGGGAAGCTTTCATTTGGTTTATAAGTCCATCTCTTTGTGAATTAATTTTAAAAATGTGAATCATAATAAGTACTTATATAACCATAGCAAAATTAAGGCACCGTGGCAAAAATAGCCATGTATATTATAATGAGGAATTGCATAACTATATCAAAATTTAGGCACTGTGGTTAAAAAAACTATGATGCACATTATAATAAGAAATTACATAACTATTACAAAATTAAGCCACATTCACCAAATCACGTTGTCAAGCAAATGCTTTAACAGTGAGCTGGAGATCTCTTCACTCTCAAGAGTGGAAGATTCTTTACAGAGTGATATATGAAAATAATATGAAACTTCTTCAATCTCTTTGTCTTAAGTACATACAAAATATGTTGGATGGTGAAAGCAATATATTAGAGCTTATCTGAACAAACCTAATGGTTTAACGAGTTATTATGTTTCCCTTGGAGAGAAAGCATACAGTGTGAAAGTGCATGTTCTTTTCTTCTTTTTATTCAGCAGATACAATCTTTTGCTTTGTGGGTTCCATTATAACTAGTACATAAATTTGAAGTTCCCCAAACTCTTCTGTACAGTGCCATTATATGAAATCCAGGTTCTTGTTTCAGTAAAAGGAAAATTAAAAATAAAAGCATCGCCTTCCGCCCCTGCCTGCTCCTTTGGGCTGGGGCAGACACAGAGTCGGTGGTCTGCTCCTGTCCTGTGGAGATACTGAATCCTGAGTCATCGAGGAGCCACTGCACTCAGAGCAGCTGGTAAGAATTCCATCTCACTCCCCAAGCCCCAGAAATACATCTTGGAGCCAGAGACATTCAGGACACAGCAGCTACCCAAACCCTGTCCCTCCGGAATTCCACTTCCCTTCTGCCCCTGCCTGGTCCTTTGGGCTGGAGCAGACACAGAGTCAGTCTGCTCCTGTCCTGTGGAGAAATTGAATCCTGAGTCATCGAGGAGCCACTGCACTCAGAGGAGCCAAGGAGCCACTGCACTCAGAGCAGAAGGATTTCCAGATCCAAGAGGTGGCCTGAGTCCCAGGAGTTCTTCCACTCAGGAGATTAGGAGCATAAGACCACAGAGACATCTGGACTCTGAGGAGCTCTGCAACAAGCAAGATAACTAGAAATACAGACTCCAGTCTTACAAAGTGAGGGCAGGTAACACTAGAGTTAACCAGATGGCGAAAGGCAAGCAGAAGAACATAAGCAACAGAAACCAAAGTTTCTTGGCATCATCAGTACCCAGTTCTCCCAATATAGCAAGCCCTGGACACTCAATTACCCAATAAAAAGATGAAGACTATCAGACTGGATACGCAAACAAGACCCAGAATTTTGCTGCATACAGGAAACACACCTCAGTGTCAAAGACAGACACTACCTCAGAATAAAACGGTGGAAAACAATTTTCCAAGCCAATGGTCCCAAGAAACAAGCTGGAGTAGCCATTCTAATATCAAATAAAATCGACTTTCATCCAAAATTAATCAAAAAAGATAAGGAAGGACACTTCATACTCATCAAAGGAAAAATCTACCAAGGTGAACTCTCAATTCTGAACATCTATGCTCCAAATGCAAGGACACCTACATACGTAAAACAAACTTTATTAAAGCTCAAAACACACATTACACCTCACACAATAATAGTGGGGGATTTCAACACCCCACTGTCAGCAATGGACAGATCATGGAAACAGAAACTAAACCGAGACACTTTGACATTAACAGAAGTTATGAACCAAATGAACTTAACAGACATCTATAGAACATTTCATCCTAAAACAAAAGAATGTACCTTTTTCTCAGCACCTCAAGGTACCGTCTCCAAAATTGACCATATAATTGGTCACAAAACAGGCCTCTACAGATATAAAAAGATTGAAATAATCCCTTGCATCTTATCAGATCAACATGGACTAAGACTTGACTTTAAAAATGACAAAACCAATGGAAAACCCACGTGCACATGGAAACTGAACAACTCTCTACTCAATGATGACTTGGTCAAGGAAGAAATAAAGAAAGAAATTAAAGACTTTTTAGAATATAATGAAAATGAGGACACATCATACCAAAACTTGTGGGACTCCATGAAAGCAGTGCTAAGAGAAAAACTCATAGCTCTAAGTGCCAACAAAAAGAAACTGGAAAGAGCACACACTAACAACTTGACAGCACAATTAAAAGCTCTAGAACAAAAAGAACCAAATACACCCAGGAGGAGTAGAAGGCAGGAAATAATCAAACTCAGGGCTGAAATCAACCAAATAAAAAAAAAATATCAATAAAACCAGGAGCTGGTTCTTTGAGAAAATCAACAAGATAGATAAACCGCTAGCCAGATTAACCAGTGGGCACAGAGACAGTATCGAAATTAATAAAATCAGAACTGAAAAGGGAGACATAACAACAGAAACTGAAGAAATTCAAAAAATCATCAGATACTACTACAAAGGCCTATACTGAACAAAACTGGAAAACCTAGATGAAATGGACAATTTCCTAGACAGATACCAGGTACCAAAGTTAAACCAGGAGCACATAAACCATCTAAATAGTCCCATAACCCCTCAGGAAATAACAGCAGTCATAAAAAGTCTCCCCACTAAAAAAAGCCCAGGACCAGATGGTTTTAGTGCTGAATTCTATCAGACCTTCAAGGAAGACATATTACCAATTCTCTTCCAACTATTCCACAAAGTAGAAAGAGAAGGAACACTACCCAATTCGTTCTATGAAGCTACAATTACACTCATAACCAAACCCCACAAGGACTCAACAAAGAAAGAGAACTTCACACCAATCTCCCTTATGTACATTGATGCAAAAAATACTCAATAAAAGTCTAGCAAACCGAATCCAAGACCACATCAAAACAATCATCCATCATGATCAAGTAGGTTTTATCCCAGGAATGCAGGGATGCTTCAATATTTAGAAATCCATCAATGTAATCCACTATATAAACAAACTCAAAGAAAAAAAACACATGATCATCTCACTAGATGCTGAGAAAGCATTTGAAAAAATTCAACATTCCTTCATGATAAAAGTCTTGGAAAGATCAGGAATTCAAGGCCCCTACCTAAACATAGTAAAAGCAATTTACAGCAAACCAGTAGCCAACATCAAGCTTAATGGAGAGAAAGTTGAAGCAATCCCACTAAGATCAGGGACTAGACAAGGCTGCCCACTCTCCCCCTACCTATTCAATATAGTACTGGAAGTCCTAGCCAGAGCAATTAGACAACAAAAAGAAGTCAAAGGGATACAAATAGGAATGGAAGAAGTCAAAATATCGCTATTTGCAGATGATATGATAGTATACTTAAGTGACCCCCAAACTTCCACCAGAGAACTCCTAAACCTGATAAACAACTTCAGCAAAGTGGCTGGTTATAAAATCAACTCAAACAAATCAGTAGCCTTCCTCTACATGAAAGATAAACAGACTGAACAAGTAATTAGGGAAATGACACCCTTCTCAATAGTTGCAAATAATATAAAATACCTTGGTGTGAATCTAACCAAGCAAGTGAAAGACCTGTATGACAAGAACTTCAAGTCTCTGAAGAAAGAAATCTAAGAAGATCTCAGAAGATAGAAAGATCTCCCATGCTCATGGATTGGCAAGATTAATATAATAAAAATGGCCATCTTGCCAAAAGCAATCTACAGATTCAACACAATTCTCATTAAAATCCCAACTCAATTCTTCTCAGAGTTAGAAAAGGAAATTCTCAAATTCATATGGAGTAACAAAAAACCCAGGATAGCCAAAACTATTCTCAA
This sequence comes from Grammomys surdaster, assembly GCF_004785775.1. Taxonomy (NCBI): domain Eukaryota; kingdom Metazoa; phylum Chordata; class Mammalia; order Rodentia; family Muridae; genus Grammomys; species Grammomys surdaster. The sequence goes on from NW_021620961.1 coordinate 3,213,766, forward strand.
CATTAAAGGAACTTCTGGAGGAATCACCATCCCTGACCTCAAGCTGTACTACAGAGCAATAGTGATAAAAACTACCTGGTATTGGTACAGAGACAGGCAGGAAGATCAATGGAATAGAATTGAAGACCCAGAAATGAACCCACACTCCTATGGTCACTTGATCTTTGTCAAAGGACCTAAAACTGTCCAGTTTGAAAAGGACAGCATTTTCAACAAATGGTACTGGTTCAACTGGAGGACAACATATAGAAGAATGAAAATTGATCCATTCTTATCCCCTTGTACAAAGCTCAAGTCTAAGTGGATAAAGGACCTCCACATAAAACCAGATACACTGAAACTAATAGAAGAGAAGGTGGGGAAGAGCCTCGAATATTTGGGCACAGGGGAAAAGTTCCTGAACAGAACACCAATGGCATATGCTCTAAGATCAAGAATTGACAAATGGGACTTCATAAAATTGCAAAGTTTCTGTAAGGCAAAGGACACTGTCAATAGGACAAAACGACAACCAACAAATTGGGAAAAGATCTTTACCAATCCTACATCTGACAGAGGGCTAATATCCAATATATACAAAGAACTCAAGAAATTAGACTCCAGACAACCAAATTACACTATTAAAAAATGGGGTATAGAGCTTAACAAAGAATTTTCAATGGAAGAAACTCGAATGGCAGAGAAGCTCTTAAAGAAATGTTCAGTATCCTTAGTCATCAGGGAAATGCAAATCAAAACAACCCTGAGATTCCATCTCACACCACTCAGAATGGCTAAGATTAAAAACTCAGGTGATAGTAGATGCCGGCGAGGGTGTGGAGAAAGAGGAACACTCCTTCATTGTTGGTGGGACTGCAAGATGGTGCAACCACTTTGGAAATCAGTGTGGAGGTTCCTCAGAAAATTGGACATAGCATTACCTGAGGATCCAGCTATACCACTCCTAGGCATATACCCAGAAGATGCTCGAACATATAACAAGGACATATGCTCAACTATGTTCATAGCAGCCTTATTTATAATAGCCAGGAGCTGGAAAGAACCCAGATGTCCTTCAACTGAGGAATGGATTCAAAAAATGTGGTATATTTACACAATGGAGTATTACTCAGCTATTAAAAACAATGAATTCGAGAGGTTCCTAGGTAAATGGATGGAACTATAAATTATCATCCTGAGTGAGGTAAGCCAATCACAAAAGAGCGCACATGGTATTCACTCACCGATTATTGGATATTAGCTCAGAACCTTTGAATGCCCAAGATGGAACTCACAGGCCACATGAAGCTCATAAAGAAGAAAGACCAAGTGGGGGTGATTTGGTCCTTCTTAGAAGGAGCAAGAAAATACTCAAGGGAGCAAATATGGAGACAAAGTGAGGGACAGAAATTGAAGAAGGGGCCATCTGAAGACCATTCCACCTGAGTATCCATCCCATGTGAAGTCACCAAAGGTAGATGCTGATGTGGAAGTCAGGAAGTGCATGCTGATAAGAGCCTGATATGAATGTCTCCTCCGAGGTCTTCAAGAGTCTGACATATTCAGGGGCAGATGCTCACAACTAGCCATTGAACTGATAATGCGGTTCTCAATGAAGGAGTTAGAGTGAAGACTGAAGGAGCTGAAAGGGTTTGTGGCACCATGAGGAAAGCAACAATACCAACCAACCAGAGCTCCCAGGGTCTAAACCACCAGCCTGGGAGCACTTAGGGAGGGATCCAGGGCTTCAGCTGAATATGTAATAGTGGAGGGCCCTGCTGGGAATAGGTGGAGGAAGAGAACCTTGACCTCATGAAGGCTGGATGCCACAGGGGGTGGGAATTTTGAGGGTGGGGAGGTGGGAGTGGGGGGGGTAGATAGAGTTTACATCCACAGAGAAGAAGGAGGAGAGGTGAGGGGATAGGGGGGTTCCTGGGTGGGTGGGGGATGGAGTAAGGGGACAACATATGAAATGTAAATAAAATATCCAATAAATAAAATAAAATAAAAAAATAAAAGCATCAGTGTTATTTAAAGCCTTGTTCATGTAAAGTTAAACATTGCCTGTGAAAGGTTGTCAATCCTCTGTTGAAATGGTAGTTTTAGCCTGCTCAGATCTTAAAGGCCATCTTTATATCATACAAAATTTTCTTCAAGTTTTATGAGAAATTTACTATATAAATGAATTACTTTTGCTCCTTCTGCAAATAGACTGTGTCTGGACAATGAGACATAATAGGAAAAAAAGAAACAAACAAATAAACAAACACCGGGGATGAAGGAATGTTTCAATGGATACTGTGCCTTTCAAAGAAATTTATTTTCGCAAACACTGATATATGAGAAAATATTGGTTCCTTTAAAACTGCACATTACATCGCAGTAAAATTGAGATAAGAATCTTACTAACTGACTTAGGTTATCTATTGCAGTGAACAGCCACAATGATCATGTCATCTCTTACAAAGAAAAACACCTAATTGGTGCTGGCTTACAGTTTCCGAGGTTTAGTATATTATCATGGTGAGAAGCATGACAATGTGCAGGCAGACATGGTGCTGGAGAAGGAGCTTAGAGTAGTACATTGGGAACCTCATGTAGCAGAAGAGACATTGAGTCAGTAGGCCTGGATTGAGCTTTTGAGACCTCAAATCCTTCCCCGAATGACTGACTCTTTTCTCTACCAAGGTTACATTCACTCCAACAGAGCTACATCTTCTAATACTGCCATTCCCTGTGAACTAATGGGAGAAATTTTCTTTCAAAGCATCACCCTAAATGAGGTAAAATTTTAGGAAGATTAAGTGAAAGCAACTAGTTGGTAACTACAAGGATCCCACCTGGGGATTCAGCTCATACACAGTCACCAAACCCAGACACTACTGCAAATGCTAAGTAGTGCTTGCTGACAGGAGCCTGATATAGCTGTCTCCTGAAAGACTCTGCCAGAGCCTGACAAATACAGAGGTGTATTCTCATAGCTAATCATTGGACTGAACAAGGGATCCCAATAGAGGAGTTAGAGAAAGGATTGAAGAATCTGAAGGGGTTTGAAACTTATAGGAATAACAATAATATTAACCAACCAGACCCCCAGAGCTCCCAGAGACTAAACCAACAACCAAAGGGTACACAGGGAAGAACCAATGTGCCAGCTGCATATGTAGCACAGGATGGCCTTGTCAGACATCAATGTGAGGAGAGGCCCTTGGCCCTGTGAAGGTTTGATGCCCCAGTATAGGGAATGCTAGAGTGATGGGGTAGCGGGAGGTTGTGAGTGGGTGGGGGAGCACCCTCATAGAAGCAAGGGGAGGGAAGATAGGATAGAGGATTTCTGGAGAGGAAACTGGGTAAGGGGATAACATTTGAAATGTATATAAATAAAATATCCAATAAAAAACCTTTGCAAATATATTACATATTTAAATGATGAAATGATTAAATTTATAAACTCTATTGAAAAGTCCTTCTAAAATTGATTCACTTGTAATAGTTTGAAGTGATGCATTACAACTAAGAAATTTGCTTCTTCGAAAATTACCCCATTTGTAACCAATGGATTCACCTCTGAACACTTGTGAGACACTTATATCTTGAATTTATTTGTCAATGGGCAATTTCTTTCATTGTAATGTATATTAACTTGTGCCACACAATGATAGTAACTTTGACTATTATCGTTTTCAAATACTTGGCAGAAGAAATATATAATTCTCCAAAAATATGCATCTCCCTATATTCCTTATACTAAACATGAATATGTACATGTTTCAGTCAAGTGGATTTTTAGCTGATTGCTTGCCATGAAATTTCCATCACTTCATTCATATATATATATATATATATATATATATATATATGAGAAAGTAGAAGTCATTTCTATTCTATATCACAATTGGTCTTGTGAAATCCATCACTATTGCTAAAGCATGGCATCTAAAAATCCCTCACATGAGGAAGTTATGTACTTTTTAATTTAACATGTGTTGATATGACACTTGCTTTGATCCAACATATCTCAAACACTAAATAAATGCAGAAAAGGGTGTTTTACTTTAATCAAGCCATTATGGATCCATCAGGTAGGAGAAGTGACTCAGGAAATGATGTATGACCCCAAGAATTTTACAGAGCTGTTACACATAAAATCAACAAACATCTATGCCAAGTTATGGTACAGCTTCATACACATAAGGATTCATGGATAAGTGACTTCCCAGGAACATTTCCTTATGGCCTAATTATTGTGTTCTTATTGTTTACTCAACTGTCATGGGGTTACTTGCCTACCGTTTATGTTTCAACTTGCCAAACAGGATGTAGGAGGAGCTAATGTGGGAGGAGTTAGGAGAGGAAGAGGAAGAGGAGGAATAAGGAAGAGAAGAGGAAAAGGACGAGGAGGAGCTAGGAGAGGGAGAGAGAGAGGAGACAGAGGTGGATATTCACGTGTCTGTAGCAGTCAAAGGTAGTTGGTATATCTAGGTTGGGTTTTGGGTTACACTTCTGATTGTATGGGTATCTTGTTACAGATCGTTAAAGCCTTTGATTAATCTTTAAGCATTAGAGTCTTATCTTTCTACTGGTCCTGCATGGATGGTTGGATGGTCTGGGCAATGCCCAGCCTTGAGGAGACAGCATGGGGGATTGGCAGAGCCATCTCCCATGCTGGTGTCTCGTGGATGGCAGGGCTGGTGTTTCTTTCTGACCATTTCTAGCTGTGGCATGCATGTGGCCTCTGGCCAAGAAACATGGCAGCTGAGCTAGGCAGAGCCACTGCAGCTTAGATAGTCAGCTTAACCAGAGGCTGAGTTTAAATAATTACAACAACAACAGGATGCCAGTTATCCATGTATATGTCTCTCTCTACCCTTGTATATGTCTGTTACCTTGGAGGAGTTGAGAAAGTGAACTTTATTTGACTTCTATTCAAAACAGAAACAGTACTCAAAATGCCTTCAGCTTGGCCCCTTCTTACAGCATATTTTACTTATATCTTCCATTCTTCTGACTTAATTTTGTAAACTTCCCATATTAAAAAACAGTGCTGTATTTAAAATAGCAAATACTAAAAATGAATAAAAGTGCTATGACACATTGCAGCAACTTAATAGGTATATAGCACAAAGTATTCTTGTCAGTATATTTGGTACTTGTCATCTTTTTACATGTTATGTTGTTGGCTCAACACTTCCTTAAGAGAAAATTACTTGACTATAATTATTAGGTTACCAGTAATAGACTACTGGTTAAAATTTCTTTTAAAAGTTGATACATGTTTATCTCATATCTTTTGTTTGATAACTCTGAAATTATAAAGCACCAGAGTGAGCATCACTATATTAATGTATAATGTTTGCTTTTGTGAAAGTGTTATTGTACATTGTTTTAGTCCTTGTTCTATTGACACCATAAAAGGCAACTATAATAAAAGAAAGTATTTAATTGGGAGCTTGGTTACGTTTTCAGGGTTTTAGTTCATTTTCCTTATTGCAGGAAACATGGCACTATGCAGGGACATGCTAGATCGGTAGTGGAGAACTACATCCTGCTCTTTAGGTAGAGACAAAAATGACACTGAGGTTGGCATAGGCTTTTGATAGTACAAAGCTCAAACCAGTGACACTTTGTCTAATAAAGCCATACAACTGAATATGTTAAATTACTTAGAAATCATTCAAATATATTAGCCTGTGAATACCTTTCGTATTCATACTGACACACACAACTAATAAATAATTTTATTTATTTTTACACAGTAAGTAAAGGAACTGAAATGGATGATTTTGTTTAGATACAGAGTAATTATCATAGTCAAAATGGTTAAGATTATTATTCTTTTGAGATTATCACACTCAAAATGGTTAAGATTATTATTCTATAATTTGTATATATGAAATATCATTGTTTTTTCAGTTGAAAAGTTTTAAAATTTCTTCTTTTAAATGTATATATTTTCTTCTAGTTTATGCTTCAAAATAAGCTCTTCCACAATAACTTGTAATCATTAATTATGATAATTCAAAAGATGATTGATTAACATAAGCATGATTTTGGATTCAAATACTGTAAAATAATATAGCAGTGGTTCATGCCCTAGCTTTACAATCTGAAATGCTCATTACTGTATTTGTATAATATTTTGATTGTTAATTATCTAGAAAGAATCCTATTACTCTAAAAATTTGAATTATAAGGTAGTGATTGATCAACTCATCCAATATACATTTATTCATTTATTGATCTTCATTCTTAGCCCAGTGATAATAAAAATAGTGAATTTTTTAGCAAAAATAAAGACAACTGGCAATTGTATCTCTAAATGATTATTGTGTTTTAGAACATCTGGTTTTAGTACACAAACACACACACACATACACACACACACACTCCTTAACTACAGGTTAGAAAAAAAAAATGAGTATAGTTAACAGTAAACAAAGCCAAAGAAGTTGAGTCAGACATGCACAGGTTTGTACAGTACAGCATTAATTTAGAAATGAACTGTGTACATTATTGTTTAGTATAAATATGCTTATATCTGTAGATTGAGGTCATAAGTGAGGAAAAATAAGAACTGATGTACTGAGTATATACTCCATAGCAATTGCTACTCTAAATATTCCATATGAATGACTTCAACTCCATAACTTTATGAATATATTATTGTCAAACTTAAAAGGACAAAACTAAGCACAGAGAGAAAAATTAGTGTTCATACTTTTCATATTTTATATTGCTATGATTGTGAATTGTAGAACAGACCATAAGACAATTACGATTGCAGAACAGAACATCAGTAAATGGAGAACACAAATGTGCTTTTCACTATTCTATAGTTAATCAGAAACAGTGCTGCATTTGATCACTATTGCCCTGCGTGGGCAAGTTTTCCTAGATGAAAACACACAGCACGTGTTGACTTACGTATGGCTGGTAAAAGGAAGTCCTTTCTATTATCTAGAAAATACAAATGGTGACTTTGGAAACAAAGACTCCTTATATTAATTAAGGAGGCTGTTTTGGGATGTTTGAATTTATCTCCTTAAATAAACGTTTCTTGAAAGTTGCTAAATCGTTGACTTGTCTTCTACACACAGTAGGATGGCAAGGAGTGTTTATTGTGTTTATTTTTCACAATAATTTTGTTTAAATTAAAGTGAAATGAACAAGATAGCAAGACACAACAATCTAGATATGAGCAAAGCATATTTGAACACATTTAACTATTCTCTGCAAGGCTTTTAGAGATATTACCTAATCATGTAGGCTATAACATTCTCCTTCTAATTAAAAGTAAAGAAATTAAAGCAATGTTGATACTCCACAAAACTGTTAATTGGAGACATTCTGAACAATAGTCAAAATCATAGGAAAAAAATAAAATGCAATAAAGTAAAGAATTATTACTCTACTTTGTTATTTTCCATTATATTAATATGATTTGCCATTGTAATAATTCTGCTATGCCCAAACAAAAATTTTTTGTCACACAAATCAGCCAGAAAGCAAAAGCACGTTTGAACTTGTTTTGGAATAATGTGTCTAGAATAATGTGGCTTTGCTTTTGAATATTTAAGTCAGTTACATAGGTTGTGATATGTAATATATTTGATTATATTTAGGGTTGAGTGAAAAACAGGCCCTATAATAACATAGTCCCATGGCATATTTTATTCCAATATTTTCTTTAGAGGACAATTGAAACATAAATCACAAATTTCTTCAGTACAAAAAAAATGTGGATAGAAACAAACATATTCAGACATCTGATCTCTGTGATTTCAGTCTAAAATGTAAGCAATATCTCAAAATAAAATGTTGATTTGGAATTTGGCAATGTATTGCAGCCACAAAGACTCATTCAAAATGCTAGTTGTTTTATCACATATATATATATATATATATATGAATGAAACATATGGGTTGTTAAAGTTTGATATTAAAAACAGGAGTGACCAAGTGTTTTCTACTTGCTGACATCATAAAATCTTGAAAGTGTGTAAGATCACATATTATAAGAAATTTACAGTGCTCTGTGTTATATAATAATGTATAAAGTGTTTGTATAAAGAGTTTAGTGGACTCATAAAACTATAATTTTAAAGCCAGCACAAATGGTTGTGGTAAAAAGAGATTCACAGAACACAAAAATCAAGCAACTTTTACTTTATATTAAACTAATGAATATCAGTGAGGAAATACTATCTCTCACTATTGGCTTTTCTAAAGCACAATACTTATAGTTCTGAATCAAATCAAACAATATTATTTTATTTATATGACAGTTGGCTACCACATTGTAAAACTAAAGGAAAATGTAAATGTGCCTTTACTTTGCACTCTTCAATTTTACATAATTTCAGAGGCATTGTTCAAATGTCTCAATTTGGGATTTTTCTTATGATTGTGATTTTTAAGAGATTTCACAGTATCTGTTGAGCACTGCCCATTCCTTGCACAAGCTGAAGCTACAGTGCAGCATTTCACCACTCTATGCAGCTATTTGAAATATGTGTCTATATTTTGTTTGTTTATTTTTGGGGAGACTTGCTCTATATTTTCTTCCTTTTTTATAATATGATTTTATGTTTTATCTTTCATAATTTAATTTTTAATTTATTCACATAAAATCCCAATCACAGCTTCCCCTTTCTATACTTCCAGTCTCCCCTTACAAGTCACTCCTCCCATTGCCCCCTTCCCTTCTCTGAGTAGAAGCAGAAGCTCCATTTGGGTACCACAGCAGACTGGAACATCTGGTACTAGAGAAGTTGGTATGGAGAGCTATCCATCTGTATCCTTAGGCAGAAGAAAGAGTTATTGATCAGCTATGGTTGGCTTGACCTTCTGAGAATTCAAAGACACCCTTTTGTTAGGCACTTCCACCATCCATACCACACCTACTCCAACATGGCCACACCTCCCAATAGTGTCAGTCCTTAAGCCTTCTTTTCTTTTGTAAAAATAAAATTAAATTTATTTTCTCATTTATTACAATTCAACTACAGTTTCCCCTCCCTCCTCTCTTCCAAGTCCCTCCCTACATCCTCCTCTCTCCCATCAATCCACTTCTTTTCCCTTCAGAAAAGGGAGAATTCCAAGTACTAGCAACGAAGCATGGCATATAATACTGCAATAAGAGTGGGCATGTTTCCAATATTAAGGCTAGACAATGTACCCCAATAGAAGAAAAGGTATCCCAAAAGCAAAGAGTCAGAGACAACTCCTGCTCCTACTGTCAGTAGTCACACAAGTATACCAACCTATAGATCTGTAACATAGGTGCATGGGACCTAGTTCAATTGCAGGCAAAATCTCTTGTTGTCAGTTCAGTCTCTGTGAGTCCACCTTAGTTGAGTCCATAGGTTTTCTTTTCATGTTTGTGAACACTCTTTGATTCCCCCAGTTCCACCTATTATTTGGCTGTGAGTCTCTGCATCTGTTTCCCTCAATTACTGGGTGAAGTCTTTCTAATGACAATTGGGCTGGGAACCTTTCTATAAGCATAGAAGAATATCATTAGGAATCATTACATTAACTTTGTTGTTGTTGTTCGATTATCTGAGATTTTTTGGTCTTTGCAGCCTCTGATTCTTGACCTACCATGTAGTGACCCTACCTGTAGGGCTGTGAAAGGAGTCTTGGATTTTTGGAAGAATTGCTGGCTAGCAGTAGCCCAGAGACCTTGGAAGGGACAGGCATTTATTCTGCCATGCTCCAAGAATCCAGGCTCCTAACACATGGTGTGAAACTCCATTAACCTGCTCTGCTCAGTCATGTAGGACAATGCACCCCTCCCAAAGAGCACAAGTATAGGTCGTGACTACAGGCCTCAGGCCCTAGAGATATTTACATACTAATGAGATACCTAAGGCTAGAGGGCATAGCCAATTAAGCATTCTTCCCCAGCTCTCCGCTCTTCTCCTTCCCTACTTAATTCAAGTATGCCCTGAGTTTCATGGGGGTACAACCAGATCCATCTACATCCACCATGAAAATAAACCCTTTTGTAACCATGGACTTTCTTGTGTCTTTGGGGCCCACTGTGGGAAAATGTGGAAAAGGCCTTTAATGAGCTACTGGAGCTGCAGTGCTAAACTTCCTGCCTGGAGGACCTTTCTGCATTCCAGCCACAGAGACTGCCTCTTCAAGCAAGCTAGCCAGGCCTCAGTAACAGAGTCTTTCCCGCGGGGTGCTGCTGGGGCCTCTTTCTTCCCTCCCTGCTTCGTTTCTCTCAGCTGTGGGTCAGCCAATTGCACTCCCACATGCCCCCAATCTCAATCCTTCCAAGGCTTATCAGTGGTATCTGAGAGCCCAAGGACTTGAGACAAGTCTGTCCCCAGCCACCTCCTGGCCCAGAAATCGCCAATCCAAGAGCTCTATACCCTCGTGGAACTTCAGACTAAGAATTCCCCCTGCAGGGCAGAGCCCAGTAGTGCCTGCCCAGTGCCTTGCATGGAGTGAACTCAGTCAAGATTCCCTCATTCCAGTCTCTTTGGAGCCATGGAAATCACAACAGCCCAACAAGAATAAAGAACCCATGCCTGTGCCCACATGTGAGCTAATCATTCCCCACACCTACCCATCCTGTCATGGGTCTCAAGATGTACTGTTCATTACTTGGGCTCTTTTATCCAAGAACATCCTGCAGGCAAGACAAATTGTAGTGTTTTTAAGCAGGTTGGTGTCACAATTCTTTCACTGGAAATCTTGCCTGGTTACACAAGATAGCCTGTTCAGTCTCCATATCCCTACTACAAAGAATCTTAGGGTCAACCTCATAAATTCTTGGGATTTTTCCATCTCAATAGATTTCTAGCTTGTTACAAGTTGTCCCTTAATTCCAGATATCTCTCTCCCTTCATCCTCTCCCTGCATGTTCCCTCGTGTTTCCATTTCTACCTAGCCCAAATCCACCTGTGATGTCTATTCTATTTCACCTTCCCAGGGAAATTCATGTGTCTCTTAGCTGATCCCTTCTTATTACTTAGCCTTTCTGGGTCTATAGATTGTATCATGACTATTCTTTATTTTATAGCTAATGTTCACTTATAAGTAAATGCATATCATATTTGTCTTTCTAGGTCTGAATGGGATGACTTTTTTTCTAGACTCAACCATTTGCCTGCAGATTTTATGATTTTTTAAGTATAAGAGTAATAATCCATTTTTAAAATGTACCACATTCTCTTTATCCATTCTTCAGTTGAGGAACATCTAGGTGGTTTCCAGTTCCTGGCTATTATGGATAAAGCTGCTAAAAACAGATTTGAGGCTATCTTTTTAGTAGGATGACATTTCTTCTGTGTGTATACCAAGAAGTGTTATGCCCAGGTCTTAAGGTCAGATCAATTTCCAGTTTTCTGAAAAACCATCACCAAAGAGGCTGTAAAAGTTTGCATGCCCATCTGCAATGGAGGAGTGTTCTTTTTCTGCACATGCTAATTACCATGAGCTGTGTATGTGTGAATGTTCATAAGAATACAAGTACATATTGATGCAAGAAGAGCAAGGTGGATCCTCTGGACCTAAAGTTTTAAGTGATTTTGAACTGCCCAGTATGTGTACTCAGATCTGAACTCTGGTTCTCTGAGAAAGCACTAAGCAAGCTTAACTGGGTCATCTCACCAACCTGTATACACTTAATTTATAACTTAATGCAAATGCATTTTTACTTGCATCAAATAAAATACTAATTAAATATGGCTACAAATGTTAACTTTTATGAAAAAGAACCTAATTACATAAAAGGTAGTACATTAAAACATGTACTTAACGTCCTATCAATTTTAAGATATATGCTTATAATTTCAATTATTAAATGAAACTCTGTTATATTTCCCTTGAAAAATTAATTGAGGCTTATTGAATTTTTCCTTTTTTAATCCAGTGAGATGTGTTATAGATGTGTTGGCTACTAAACTTAAAATTAATTAGCTGTAAATAGCTATATAAACTCATGTAACCTTATATGCTGTGTAGCTCTATAACCTACCTTGTCATAAACCAAATGCATTTATATGTGCTTAGGATCTAGCTCAGTGTTTGTAAAACTTTGCGCTAAAACTTGAATGTTACATACTGTAGGATTTGTTCTTTTATTATGATTATTTACATTATTATTTTAATTCCTCATAGCTTTCTATATGTTTATTGTACAGTATATACATACTGGGAGGGGAACATGCTAACACTTCATGGTTAGGCCATTGCTCAGTTATGTTTCACTATGTCACTCTGAGTGATGAGATAAAGAATTGGATTACTTCATACTTTAGGGTTCACCTGCTTCCCTAAGGTCAGATGTTCATTAAAAAGATCACATCTCATCTATGTCTGTAAATAGTTCATAATGAAAATAGTTCATGTTTTATTATAAAATCACAATTCAATATGAAAACTTCCATCCGTGTTGTTTATGGATGAAATAACACGTATACTCATAGTTACAAGTAACTTACAAAATAGGCATCATGGGTCAAAAGCCCTAGGATTTGAGTGAGCATCAGTATTTGCCTTGTGACTCTATGAAACTCTCTATTTCAGTTTGAAGAAATTTCAATCATGCCATCTTAACCAAAGGAAAATTGTCTCTTTTTGTACGATGATGGGAGGGAAAAAACAAAATGAGTCCAGGAAGGAAATCAGAGAAAGAAATGGTAGAAGTTAGGCACTGAGCCAGATTATATCTGGATTTTACTGCCCATAGTAGCGATTCTTATACCTATCCCATATGGTAGTAAAATTAATAAAATCTTTCATGCATATTTTCAAACTTTCAAAAGCCATCTGGCTGCTAACTATCACATGCTTTATTTAGTGTCTTTATTGTAAATTTTATAATTCAATGTGCAATTTGTATGGCAGAAAATGGTTTATAATCCACATTTAATTATTAAATGTCTAAAATCACCTGGATTTTGGAAAACTATAAAGTAAGTCTTATTAAAACCATGTGTAGACATGCCAAATAGAGTGGTATAAAATTCATTTAATTTTAAGTCAAAACACTACTGACTTGAAATAAACAGGTATCTTAACTGGAAATGGTCTGTATTTCACATTATATCTGTCTGTGTGATGATTCTCTAATTTTGTATTTGCATATGAACTCGGGTATATAAAATCACTGTCATAAAACTTCATGTACAATAATTGTTGTATGAAATATATAATATGTAAACATGTGGCCGAGTATTAAGAAAATTTTCTGAGACAATTATCTGCTATTACATTTAAAGTTTACAGAACAAAATATTAAGCAGAATGTTAGTCAGTGAAAATTATAGGGATGATTTTCATATTGGACATAAATCTATAAAAGTATTTCCTTATATTTTTATGATTTTGTCAATGTTCTAGAAATGAAAAGTATTTGAAATGATCACATATAAGATGAGAAGCAGTATTCTTTGATAGATTACTGTAGATTAATGCAGAGGCTTTAAGTCCTATGGGAATATTTTACATACTACATATATAAAATATGGTTTTATGTATTTTCATTCATGAATATCTAAATAAAATTTTAAAATTACTGTTGAATAATTAAAAATTACTCTAACAAATACAAATCCACTTGCTTAAATGAAATACTCAAATTATAAAATGATTTTTTACAGTTTTTAAGTGAAGAATTCCTAAATATAAGTAATAAAATAAATATTTATGAAAAATTTAGAGGATAATAAAAAACAATGGGAGTTACTCACACTTTTTGTAGAAATGGAATGAAAGTTTATCTTTGTTAATGTATAAAAATACATCAAAATTAATAGTCAATTGTCCTCTGTAGATACTGAACCACAAAGAGGGATATTTATATTAGTCTTCTTGTCATTGCTGTGATGACATCATTGTGGCTAGCTAATGTTTCTAATGATTTATTGTAATTCCTGCCAAGATGTACTTCTGTCTGTAACCCTGCTTTTACAAACTTGAGGAATTAACTGATGTCACTTTGTAAGAAGCATGTGGAGCCAATACACATATATGTGTTGTGCTATTTCTCAGTCTAAGTGATATATTTCAAGGATATGTTTTAATCTAAGCACCCCCACCCCTATTATCCACCTCTGAACAAAAAATATCTGAGTAAGCTTCCTCTTTCTTAGTATCTCATGTTGAGAACTGTATTGCAATATGTAAGATGTTCAGAGGTGATCTCAAGCCATACTGAAATTTTTAACAGTTCCAACATTAAGCAAGAGTGACATTATTGGTATAATTAATGAACATTTACACTGATCTGAAATTTCCATTTCTCCTCTAAATCAGATGAATATTTCCCAAAAGCCTAGGGTTTGGCCTACTTTAGCAGCATAAGTAGAGATGTTCTGAATGCTTCATAATATTTGACAAATGGGACTAACCTGAGAATCTATAATTATAATCAGAATACTTTTCATTATTAAGCATTACAGACTATCAAAATTTCAAGGCTTGTGTATCGTGAAAAGAGATAATGCAGGAAAGATATTCACAGTGATGTTCCTGCTTAGTTTATGTTAGAATAGAGGCTTGTCATTTCCAGAACTGATATCCCCTTTGATGGTAGCAGCAGAAGAGATATTATGAGTAGATCCAGAAATTCAAAACTGGGAATATGAAAAACAAAACATAAAAAAACAAAGCAACATCAACAAGATCCGGTGATAATGATTTATCAGCCATTAGTAAGGAAAGTTGTCCTTTACTACTATCAGTGACAAGCGTGAAAGACTAAGTTTGAATAAATACATACACGAATGCAATAACAATTGGTGAAAAAAGAGGCGTGAAGCTGAATGGGAACCAGGAGGGGGAAATCAAAGGTAAATTGGAAGAAATAAAGAGAAGAGAGAAATGTTTTAACTGAATTATAATCTCATAAAGAAACAAAAATAATGACCAAAAAACTATTTAGGAAAGGACAGGTTCCTGTCTGCAAACATAGCAGAGTATCATTAATAGTGTCAGGGGTTGGCTGTTTCCCATGGGATGGGTCTCAAGTTAGGCCAGTCATTGAATGACTATTCCCTCAGACTCTACTTCATAATTATTCCTGAGGATCTTCTAGACAGGACAAATTTTTGGTTGAAGGTTTTGTGGGTGAGGTGAGCACTTCTCCCTTCACTGGAAGTCCAGACTGACTATAGCAATGGCAACTGAATTCTCTATATTCCCTGATTAGGAAAGTAATAATATAATTTATGCCTATAACTATCATTTGTGCCTAAACTATAAATAGCAAATTAAGATCACATTCTAAAATATGACCAAAGGTGAAGATGTGTAAAATTACTTTTTAGAAATGAATTTTCCTATAACCTATGAGAATAAATGTATGATTTTTCTTATAGATTATAGGTATCTTATTGTATAATATAGATCAGCTACATAATGCTACTATTAACTCATGAAATTTTAAGAAAAACTTCTTAGATCATTTATGGCACAACCCTCATTCTTTCAAAGGTCATGTTATATAACTTGAGATCACAGCACCCTGTTCTTCCAATCCTCCCTGTTTCTCTGCCTCATATGTATGTACCCTGTAGATCATCTTCACACGTATAAATTATATGTTACATCATATGTATTATTAAATTATATGTAACAATAACAGAAATATAAATGTTACTTTAATTATAAATTATTAAGATATAATGGGAGTTGTGTATATGAATGATATATACTTATTATCTAAATATCTAGCTTGTAAGTATACAATCAACTAATCTTGAAGGGGAAATGGTTTCATTAAATAACTGTATCAATTCATCAGTAACAGTGACATAGTAATTTATGGAGGAAAGTTTAGAAACAAATATTAGCAGCCTTCCTCATTTTTAAAGCCATTATCTAGTGGCTTCTTTTCTGAAGTCTTTAGTTTTTACTCATATGATGACTTTAAGTGAAACACCACTTGCATAATTATTCCTATTATAAACATGTTCAGAGGCGGATGCTCACAGCCAATCATTGGAATGAGTCCTCGATGGGATCCCCAGTGAAAAAGACTGAAGAAGCTAAAGGGGTTTGCAAACCAAAAGGAAGAACAATAATATCAACCAACCAGACCTCCCAGAGCTCCCAGGAAGGAAACCCCCAACCAAGGAGTACACACGCAGGGACCCATGGCTCCAACTGCATATGCAGCAGAGGATGGTCTTGTCGGGCATCAATGGGAGTTTTTTCTTCCCTTTTCAGACAAAGTTGTTTTGCATCTACTATCACCCATGAAAAACTTGAGAAAATGTCCACAGATAAATGAAAAGCTGCAAACTCAAGCCACAAGAAATAGGGTTGATTCTTTGGAATTCTCCAAGAATCATTTCAGCTTGCCCTAAGCTAAGGATACTAACTTGAAAGACACAAAGCTTGATTATAATATAGTACAAATAAAATATATCTTGAAGAAGGCAAAAAGAAAATGTCATTAGCACTGCTCATTCTCTATCTGTGAACAGCATGAAGAAAAGCATATCTCACTTGGGGAAAGTTACAGGTTATTTCAGTGCTTACAGGTAAGACCTATTAGCAAGTCAACCAGCCTTGTATCATATACTGGACAAAGTCTCACAACATCCATTTTCTAACAACTGAATTCCTGGAAGAATAACTTCCCTTACTACTTCTCTCCTAAACCTGAACAGCAGAAGGGGAATAAGATTCTACTCAGTGGAGAATGATATTTTAAGTTTAGCACAGGGTTTTGCCTTAGTGATTGCAACTAGATCCACTGTAGAAAGAACAGAGTCTATATCCAGGTAAGGACTAACAAGCAGAAATTTCACATCTATCTTAGCACCAGGTTATGAACCAAACAGTAAGATATACAAGGGAGGTTCAGCTAATATTGTTTGCCAGCACAGAATTGGCCTTCAGGCACCATTCACAATAGTTTGGATAGTTCATTGTTGTAATGGAGCTTAATGTCAGCCTTCAGAGCCAAGAGACCATTAACTCTTTCACCACCTAGGACAGCAAAGAGTGTGGTTGTCAACAAAGCAGTGTTGATAAATGGAATGACTAGACATGTCTGGTATCAGGCAGAGACCTACATCCCAGTCTGGTGCACTTTTAGCTGTATCAAGGACAAACTACAGTCCAGAACTATGTATATCTTGTTTGGCAGACCTAAATAAAACCAAATTCAGGAATATCCGTGATGGGCAAAGAATCACCTTGTTCAATGTTATTACAATTTTATTAGAACTACTGACATCATGACACAGGACAACCTTCCTTTTGCTGCAGGTAGTACAGAGTAATTTGTCAGGTATTACTGCCTTACAACTAATTGTATGGTTTGTGAACTGACTTCAGGAAGATCCTGATGATTCCCACCCTTGAGCTAAAGTCTGTAGTTAGAAATGCTGGAGCAAGATTCTCAGAGTCTTACAGAAACATGTTGTGTCAGGAGCAGCAGACTAACTGGTCTTGCATATGAGGATTTGTCAGTCATTAATAGTCCAGACCAGTGTTGAATTTGGTCCTATTTCAGTACTATACTAGAATTTATATATTTTGGTTTCAGGGTATAGCCATACATGTGTTTGGAACTCTTTTATTTGAGTGATTGTTCTCAGAATTCAAGAAATAACTGTGAATTCTGTATCTGACACTATTAAATTTTCAGAGGTGTATAGATGATGGGTGGATGTGTTATTTTAAATAATTCAGATTCATATTTTACAACACATTTTGAACAAATCTAGTCTTGACTCTACCCTGATTAAATAGTGGTAAGACAGCAACTGTAGGTTTTCAGCACACCTGGACTTTGGATGTCAGTTTTAGCTTACAAAGCAGATGCAGTTATAGATCTACAGAAAACAAGGATCCTTCTTAGAATTTTTGTAAAAAGAGGCACAGACAAGTGTGATGATGAAGAGCAGAGTAAGTCATTTTTCAATTTCCAAATATCACACTTAAAACCTTCAGGAATTAATAGCCTCAAAGTAAAATGTCTGAACTTGACTAGGAAGTCAGCAGTGCATGACGTATCCTGTTTGTAAAGTTGTCTTTATGGATGTTCAAAAACATCTAAGAGAACAGAAATATTATTCTATTTTAAAAAGATGCCGGGGTGGGTGGGGGATGGGGTAAGGGGACAACATAGGAAATGTAAATAAAACATCCAATAAAAAAAATATGTAATAAAAAAAAAGATGCTAGAAATATATCTACATATGCAAACAATATTTAATGAAAAATGAGTTCATGTTTTGAAAGATAGAAAGGAATGATATGAGAGAGATATGTGAGAGATCCCCCAAACCCCATAATATTTCTAAAATATACTTAACAGGCACATAGAAGCCATTATATACAGTGGAAATTTTTGATTAAAATAAACATTAAACTGACTTAAAATTTAAAATAAGCATCAGGCACAAAATAAATGAAAACAAGAAATTACTAACCTTAAAAAGAGTTTATTTAGAGAATTCATATGAACAAAAAAGGAAAATACAAATAAAAGGGCATAGCTATTTGTTTAAGAACTATAATCTGTAATTATTATTTGTTTTGCTGCAGTTTTATTTTGGGAAGGGGGATGTTCAGGAAGAATTTTAAAATGACAGAAGTAGAAGACAGATCCAAAAACATACTTCTAGAGCTAAGGTAAAAACCAAGATCCAGGTACAAGAAAGTGAAAGAATTCAAGAAATGTTGCTCTAAATAAACAATTCAGATGTCATAGGTGAAATAAAAAGAGATGAGTATCAAAGCACCCAGAAACAAAGCAAGACATTGCAGAAACACTTAGAATCCAGTACTGAAGGATACTTTTGTTATTAAGTGCGTAAGTAACTACACACTAAGTAAAGATACCACACTAAATAAGAAGGGACATTTGTTCCAAATCGAGTGGAGATCAAGATACACTTAGAAATGTAAGAACTGTGAAAATAATTGTCAAAGGCCTGTATTATTCAGCATTCACTAGTGGAGCAGATTGACTTACATGTTATGGACTGGGTAGTCTGCTTAATTTTGCAGCATTATGTGAAATTGCACTTTCCTTCTTCTTTTTGACATGTGTCAGTATTTTAACACCACACATACACACACACACACACACACACACATACATACTGAGGGATTACATAATTTAACAGAAATGAAACTGAATGAGAAAAGTAGAAAGGAAAGATATAAGGAATAAGCAAAATTTGAAACAAGTTACAGAGTGGGTGTCATAAAAAATTGTATTACCTCCAATGCACATAGACTAATATTATCTGATTTAAAATATAATTACTTAATTTTTAAGATCTAACTATAGGTTCCTGACAATGACATTATGTCACCTTATAGGACATACACAGACTAATTGTAAAGAGTCTCACAGGACTCAAAGAGACTAATTGTAAAAATTAGAATACAATGATTTCATGCAAATGAAATTAAAACTTGTTGTACTCTGCCTGCACACTGGTCACTGGTGGGAGCGCAGCAAGAGCGAGTGGGCAGGGATGTCCGGGCGAGCGGCAGGCTGCGGCGGTCCGGGGCGTGCTGTTCAGACGCGTTGGACAGAGCGTTGGACAGAGCCGACCGCAGAAAGAAAATCTTTTCATCCCCCTGTCCCGCGCGAGCTGGCGTGCAGCAGTGGGGAAATGCAAGACACGAGCTGGCACAGGCAGCCTCGCAGCTAGCTAGAGTCCCTCCCCTGCCCCGCGTGGACAGGGTCACGTGGGAGTCTTGACTTACATGAATCTGGAATTCACAAGACGTGGAGATTTAAGATGTGTTGATTTATTAACAGACGTTGGGTTTGGGTGGTGTGGAGTTTTTTCCAAAACATATTGGAAAGGGTTTGTTTATATATTGGAAGTGGGCGGGGCTTCAGGTAATACGTAAATTTTGAGGCAGAGACCTGTTAGTCTTGTGACCTAGCGAGGGCTTTATGCTAGGTCTCTGGGTTTTGGGTGAGTGGCCGAACACCCAGGATTTTACAGTCCCACATCCCACCCTTTATTCTTTCATTAAAAAAAGGGGGGGAGCATCTCTGAAAGTGGAGTCATGTGACAAGTGACTCCCATGTGAGTCTCTCTGTGGGAAGGATTGTTGAGGGCTTGAAGCTGAGAGAGTCAGATGGCTTGGGAAGGTCCTAAGTGCCTACCATGTCAGAGGCTAGTCTCAGAGACTAGGGTGAGGGGCTTCTAGGGCCTTACTACCAGGCTTTCTGGCCTCCACAGCTCACTCCCCCACTATTCCCTCTCTTAGGAGAGGTGTCACCTGTGATGAAATTTTTGGATGAGGAAGTCAAAAGAAAACACCACACAGGTCAGGGGTGTAGCATAATGAAACCAAGGGTAATGGGAATTGAGGGTTGGGGTTGGGAAAGCAACTGTTTTTTCAGGACCCTGGATTCTGGAGGGCACCGAACTCCTGCCGGTTCTCACCCAGAGTCTCATGCAGAGTCTCGGGGTTCTAGGCACCTGCTCAACCATGACCCAGGATACCCTTACGCAGTCCCACAAAAACTAACCATTTGCTATCAATACCAATGTCAAACAGAACAGTATTTAAATCCAAAGCTAAAACAAGCAACCATGTCAAATAACAATAACAAAAATGAGAAGTAACAAGATTATATAAATATGTTGATTTTTTCAATAGAAAATAAAACTACTAAGTATCTGTGTAGCCATACTACTCCAAATGATCTAGAAGCACCAGTAATCCTTACCTACCAGTGTTAGTCATCCAAAGAGAACACTGAATCCTGAATTTTACTTGTCTTCTGAGAGGCTTCATCCAGCAGCTGATAGAAGCAGATACAGTGTCTCACATCCAAACATTAGACAGAGCTCAGGGAGTCTTGTGTGTAGGACCATGAAAGGCAGCTTGGTTTTTTGTTTGAGCTAAGGTTGGAAATCCTGGTGGCCCTGAGGGACTGTAGGTGTTTTGCTTGGTTCCTGGACACCAGGCTCCTGACACAAAGCCACAGCCCTCCATAGATTTGTTGCCATTACTCACGTAAGGGTAGTGCTCCAAGCCCCTCCACAGGTAGAGGACATAACCACAGATCACTGACCTCAAGAAAGATCATCATTTTAATGAGGTGAGACCTAAAGACCTGAAGAGTTTATCCAGTTAAGTTGTCCTTCCGAGACAACCATCCCTGTAAAAGGTATTTAACCTTAGGCACGCCCTGAGAAAACAGGGTACAGTTTTTACTCATCCACTCTCCACCATGAAAATAAAAACCTTAAAACCATGGACTGCCTCTTTTCATCACAACCCACCTTGGGGAGCCATAGAGGAAGCCTTTGCCTACAGAGTCTAGTCTCCCATACTAGACCTCTGCTCCCAGCCATGACCACCAAGCCAAGCCAAGCCAAGACAAGACAAGGACTTCCCCGTACCCTCTGACTCAGCCGAAGTCCCCCTCTCCCCTTTGATTCTCAGCTCTTCTCAAACTTCCAATGCCTGGGTGCCCAGGACCAGGGACCCCGCCTAGACAGCTCAGGCAGTCTCCTGCCTCAGACTGTACTCCCCCACCCTGGGAGCAGTGTCTCCCATAGCCAGACTCTTCCCCAGCACTGATGTGGGGTAAGTGCAGTCAAAACTCCCATGTGTCCTACCTCCTCGAGCCACTCAAACCCTGTGGTGGAGCAGATGCAGACTCCCATTTAACCCTACACTTGTAGATGAGTGGGGGGGGGACAAAGATTCAGGGAGACAAAGGGGCCAAGCACTGGACAAGAAGTCCTACAGAGCCAACTCACCTGGGCCAATGGGGACTCCCAAAGATTGAACCACCAACCAAATACCATGCACTGACAGGACCTAGACCTCTGACACATATGAAGCAGATATGCAACTTGATCTTCATGTGGTCTCCTAACAATTGGAGCTAGGGCTGACTCTGATTTGGACTCTGTTGCCAGACTTTGGATTATGTTCCCTTAGCTGGGCTTTCCTGACTGATCCCAACATGAAAGAACAAGCTTAGAACAGATGAGACTTGATGAGCCAGGGTGGGTTAGACCAAGGTAGGGGAAAGCTCCTCTGAAGAGCATGGGGGAAGAATGGAAGAAGATGGGTGGGAGAGGGGAACAGGGAGGAGAGGAGGGATGGGGATACTACCAGGATGTACAGTGATTAAATAAATTTAAAAATAAATAAAGAACATCCTTCCCAAATGTAAGACTTTATGTGCAAACTACCTAGTCAGAGGTAAGCAAATGATCTCAACATGTAATTTTGGATAAAAAAAATACATATTGCCAATAGATAGTTAACAAAATTATTACAAAATGTAGTAACCAGCTGAATGCAAAGCAAACTTCATTGAGAATCTGTTGCCCAAAATGATTGTTGCAAACAAAGCAAATATATATATATATATATATATATATATATATATATATATATATATATGTAATTATTTGTGGTGTACTGTTCTAGGTATGTTCCCCTTTGGCTATAATAAAATAATATAGCCCCAAAATTCTGGGAATGGTATTGGTTTATTTCAGATTACAATAGGAGTCTACCACCAAGGGAAGTTGTGAAAGAATATCTAGCAGGCACTGAGTGGAAAAACTATGGAGGAATTTTTTTTGCAGCCTTTTGTATTCATGCAAAATTAGCTATTCTATACAGCCCACTACTACCCATCCCAGGATGAAACTTCACAGAGTGGCTGGACCCTCATATATCAATTATTAGTCAAATCATTCTCCCACAGATACATCAACTGGTCAACCTGATAGAGATGGTTTCTCAATCAATGATCTCTTCTCAGAAGACTCTAGGATATGTCATGGTGAAATCTAAAGATAATTAATCATCACCTTTTAAAGACTTCTTAAAATATTTCTAAAAAGTATCTTTTATTTTATCAACATGATGATAAGTTTATTCTTTCTTATGTTCATTTCTAAATTCATTTTATGTAATTGTCATTAAAAAAAGAAAAAGGGCTACAGTGATTTTTCAAATGTGAAATAGTCTTTATCCAGTATTTCTCAAAATGAATAATTGCATATTTTACATATGTATTATTTAATTTAGGATGACAAAATACTTTTCATCAGAGAAATATATTCATCCTAGATTAAATTAAAATGTTTTCCATACATATTAAATTAAAATATTTTCCATATATATTATTTAAAAGTAACTTTTATTTGCCTGATATAATTGTTATCTCCAGAGTGTACTCCTGAATAAGCATACCTTTTCTAGCTCTTTCTGAATTCTGGGAATTCTGACTCTCTGGTACAGTTCAGTTGTCCTGGCTCAAATTCCTCTCCAAGTTGACTGATTCAAAATGGCTTCTTTAGTGGAAGTTCTGTTTGTGTCATGTGATGCAGACTCATATGATATTTTGCTGAGGCAAGACCCACGGGACACATGTTGTTTAGAGATAGTATAAGTAATACTCAACAGACAGTGGCAGGGTGCTTGCATGGCTAGCCTTGCAATGCTTAATTGAGAGAGTCACAGAAGAATATTTTCTGGCACCCCATCTGTTTCTGGCTGCTCCTGCTGACTTGTGCCAATTCAGTGGAGGCCCGGCTGTTTCTGCTGGATCATGTCTTGTGTTTGGTATCCAAATATTACTGAACTGGAAGGCTGGTATCCTGACAGCAGAGATTGAAATCACCCCAAAGAACTGCTTCTACACAGGTTCACATTCCCTTGTCCTATTTACGATCTTTCCTTCCCCAACTTTGGAAGGTAGGCTAGGAGATAGAAATGTTTGGGTACTCTTATTAAAGTATGTTTTGAAAACTCAAAGTCTACAGACTTTTCTAAACTTCTGACTGAATTGCTTGACCACAAGCTAACTCCAACAAGCTGTTTAAATCTTCTTGCTCCTTCTCATCCTCTGGCACATTCTGTGTCAGGCTTGTTCTCTCTGCAAACTGTCTCTGTATAACTGTCTAGTAACAACTACCTCTGGACTTGAACTGAACTGCCATGAACTACACTCCACTGCACTGCCTCTCAGTCATTGACTCAGCAGAACTGACTGACTAGCACTCGGAGAGCTGCATGCCACTGTTACTTGAGTGCTTGAATTAAAGACTTCAACACTAGGGTTGGGCCTAAGCTTTTTGTTACCTGAAACTTGCTGGCCTTGAACTCAGAGATAAGTTTGCCTGTGCCTCCTGGGATTAAAGGCACATCTATATTTCATCTGAATCACACAGACCAAGAAGGTTTTTTTGATGATCCATATTGCTGGATTAAAATTTCTCTATAATGTTATAGATAGATAGATAGATAGATAGATAGATAGATAGATAGATGGTAGATAGATAGATGGATAGATAGATAGATAGATAGAGATAGAGAGATAAAATTGTTAAAAATCCTTTGAGAGATATATATATATATATATATATATATATATATATATATATATAATCATGTTGCAAATTCAACATGATATTTTGTATCTCGGATGTTTATAGCTATTTAGTGTTTGTTTTTTTAAAAAAATTGAGAAATTTATATTTTTCATGAAATACTAAGCAGAATTTTTCATGAAACAGCAGAATTAAAGTACAGAAATATACATCTTAAGACAACTAAAATGATGGTAAGATTTGAATTTACATCACACACTTGTGATCAAAGGAAAAAGGAATAGTTTAAACAATGAATTCACTTTAATGTTTTTTGCTCAATAATTCACCTGAAATTAAACATACAAGGAAAATTAAGATTTGGGCACCTCATCAAATGAAATAATGCCACTTTATTCTTGTAAGAGGAACCGACCATAATAAAACCGTGGTTTGGTTCCCATCACAAAGCCCTGTGTCTCCTCCAATTACATCTGTGTCAAGTATCAGTCCTTTCAAAATTTTAAGGATGCCAGTTCAAAATATACTTTCTTTAGGCACCAAGCAATAGATTTCTCCAGCCTCATGTGAAGAATTAGGGAGAGCACCCCAAAGCATCGGCTGGTCATGGCTTTCTTCTACAGCTCACTGAGGTCAATCTGTTTTGATTACTTATAGCAGCCAAAAATTCATATATATATATATATATATATATATATATATATATACACAAACTGTACATATTTGTACATATTTACATGATGTCATCAAATACTGAATTGTAGAAATAAGAACGCCATTCACAAAGGCATTCGTTTTGTGCCCCAGTGTTATCTTCTTGTGCAAACTAGAACTTCCATTGTTAAAGACCCAAACCTTTCTAGAATGTGATTGTTCTCGGCCAGCTCCTTAACCATGCCCTCTATCTCCTCCTTTAACTTCTTCATACCGAGCATCATTTCCACTAAGGTGTTAGAGCTGGGGTAGACCGGGGCCAGGCCGTGCTTGACTGCACTGGAGGCCGCCAGCATCTTCTGAGCAGAGTCTCTTGTAGCTCGTTAGTATACTCTTGATACTTGGACACTTCCTCTTTGATATCAAAACACTGATTAGTTAGCGATAACAGCTGTTTCCTACGATGAAGCGTCTTTCTCATCCACTCTTCCGACTTATCCTTAAACGCTTCATACTTTCTAACGCACTGTAAAGTGGGTCATTGCTTTTGTTGCATGGTAATACAGTTTTTGTTTATCAAATTTGGATCTGTTCTTCATTATAAGCTAGTCTGTGTTCTCTTTGTCTTTTTTGAAAGGATAGTAAATCTCTGTGATGCAATTCAACAGGACTTGTAGTTTTTCTACATTCCTGTCTCTCGAATGCATCCCTTCTTGATGTGCCCAGGTATCAGCCAGCAATCCCCCCGGAGACAGCCTGCTGTTGATGTCCTGAAGACTGTTTTCTATTGTCCCCTGAGAACTGGAAAGTCTCAGCAGCTTGATGTGTATGTCTGAAATCTCACCCAGCTCTGCGGCTTCCAAGCTGACTTTCTTCAACTTCTCGTATACTTTCACAGTCTTCTCAATGTTTCTGTTACAGAAATCCAGTGTGATCACAACTTCTGTCTTCTTGTGGACAGTCTCGTTGTAATCATCTTTAACTAGTTCAATCAACCGCCGTACCCCCTTCCGCATTAATTCTTGATAGAGCAGCAGGGTACTGGCAGTTCTGCAGGCGTAGCACACAACCCCCATCACTGCCTTGGCCATGCTGGCGTCCCGATCCAGATCATAGTGTGGATGGATTTTAGGGAGGGAAATTTTTTCATATCTCAGTCCTACGGAATTGAGTTGTTCCCGGCTTGTGACAAAGATAGGATTTTCCTCTGTGGTTTTAAGAAAATGCTGGGCTAGTCTTCCAAGTTCTAGGACCAATCGTCGTCCTTCGTAGATAAGTTCTTGGTTTGAAGAAATGATTTTGGTTTGTTTATAGACGAGCTTGTGAACACAGCAGCAGTGTTATAGCTATGAATATAAATCTTAAGCGCTGTCATGTGTTGTAGCAAGAAAACATGGATTACCATTCGGTGAAGTACATCACTAGTCTCTGCAAAGAACTGGTCAAAGCCCTACCACTTCTCCTGATCAGCTTCAAGGATGTTTGCAATAACTGAGGTGAGCAGTGCCTGAAGACCCTGAGAAATATTACAAGAAAGAGGAATGTCTCCAGTCCAGTCAATTGGTCTGTTTCCTGCTTTCTGTACTCCAGATATTGCACCGGAAGGCTTCCTAGTGATTATTTCATACATTTCTTCTTTGCTCCTCTGAGGCTTCTCGATGGGTCTAAACTGCAGCGACCCTGTGGCTGCGTGGTAGAACTTCACTCCAACACTCCACAGATCCACGATAGTCCCATACTTCTTCTGATGGTCCTTTCTGAGCACGGCCCTCTTATACATGTCAGGATGCAAATATTCTTCTGTGCCATACAGAGACACAAACTGCTCATCGTCCTCTAGCTCTCTAGCGGCCCCAAAATCTGTGAGTTTGTACACAGACTGTCCATCTTCCCCTATAACACGCATGATATTTCAGCGCTTGATATCACAGTGCACTATTCCGTTCTCTCGGAGATGATTCATTCCGCCCACCACATCTCGTAAAACAATTAAAAGTTCTGATTCTGAAAGTTCATAGGCATTGGATGGCTCCTCTAAAACAGTGTATAAGCTCCCACAGGGTCAAATTTCCATAATCAGTACTTTATGTCTTGTCTCTTCTTCAATAGCAAATAATTTGATAATGTTTTTCTGATTGAGTTTTTTTTAACACTTCAAATTCTCTCATTTGAACATCTACTGGGCAAAGGAAGCTTATGTTATTAAATACTTTGACAGCCTAGAGATCACCAGTTTTCTTATGCCTTCCTTGGAAGACATTTGCCGTGGCCCCCTGGCCTAAGATATCCGACAAGAGCCACAGATGGTTGGAAGTGCTCTGCATCTCGGCTTGGTCAGGCGATTCTTCTCATGATAAGGGGGATGAAGAAACTTGCATGCACGCCAGCGGGAGTCCACCCTATTTAGTGTTTGTTAAGGGCAATACTTCTGTTTGTTTAGGGTCAAAACAATACATTCTCCTGCTCAAAGTAAGCAAATAAAGATAATCCTGACACATTCAAGAGAGTTTGTGATTTTCAAGTCATGAGGAGACAAATCTTCAACACAATTTCTACATACACCTTGCTTGAACTTGCAAGATACAAAATAAATAAATGACTAGCATCTGCAGCTTTATTATCCATATAATAGAAGATCCAAATTACATCTTCAGTGTTCTCTAGACAAAAAAAAAAAAAAACTAGTAGAATTAGTCTATATTAAAAAGGAATATGTTACACTAATAGTCCAATAATGGCTGTTTTTACATTAGAGTGGCAGAAAACCCAGGAGCGACTCAATACACCAGCTTCATCCATCTTAATCTGATGTGAAATCAGGGAAACTAGGGGAAAATATTTATTAATTAATTGTCTTTTATAAGCACATCATGAAAATAATATATATTTAACGATAGTTCAAAAAAAAGAGGCCATGAGTTTAACAGAGAGAGAGCAATTGGAGGGAGAAAGGAAAAGGGAAAATGATACAATTACGTTTCAAAATGTATGTAGAGTTTCAGCCTTTATCATGACTGCCCTCTGAAAGACCCAACAAGCAGTTGAAAGAGTCAGATGCAGATATTTGCGCCCAACAAATGGACAGAAGCTACTGACCCCTGTGGTTGAATTAGGGAAAGGCTGGAAGAAGATGATGAGCAGGGTGACCCTGTAGGAGGACCATCAATCTCAATTAACCTGGACCCCGAGATCTCTCAGACAATGGACCACCAATTGTGCAACATACACCAGCTGATATGAGACTCCCAACATATATACAGCAGAGGACTGCGGGGTCTGGGTTCAATCAGAAATGAGGCACCTAACCCCGAAGAGACTGGAGGCCCCATGGAGTTTAGAGGTCTGATAGAGTAGGAGGTAGGGGGTGGGGATATCCTCGTGTAGACAGGGGCATTGGGAGCGGGTATGGGATGTGGAACAGTCGTAGGGTGGACCAGGCGGGAAGTAGAATCTGGAGTTTTAAATAAATAAATAAATAAATAAATAAATAAATAAATAAATAAATAGTAAAAAAGTTTAAAAAAGACCACCTTTCCCAGATTTAACATTTAATATACAGCATATTAAGACAGAACTGAGTAAATAATCTGAACTTTCTTTTCTGGAAAGAAAACATACAAGTGGCTAACAAATTAATGGGAAATCCTCATGAAACTTAATCTCCGGCTGAATGGAAAAGAAACTTCATTGAGAGTCGAGGTTACTGGAGGATTTCTTTAGCACCAATGTCTGCAGGGTAACTTGTAAAAATGTAAAAACCTGGTTTTGATTGTCACCTAAGGACAATAACAGCAACTTTGTAGATTCATTGCGCATATACCTACCTAGAGGTATGCCATCTTTCTTGTACCTTGTATGAATCAACTCAACATGAAAAAGGATACCCTGCTACAACTGTGTGGCAGGTTCTCTTTTCTCCAGAGTCTCTGAAAGAGAGTACAAACAGAAACCATTTGGGGCAACCTCAGTCTACCCAACACATCTGAAAAACTTAACTTATTTAATATATGAACATACTGGAGTCTCCTTTCCTTAGAATATTACTATCTTCTTGAGCCCAAACCTACTAGTATTGAGTTTAGACTAAGAGAGATTCTTTTTAAGATATATCTTACAAGGTGGAAAAATATATGAGAATTACACTATAATTATTTTCTTAATTATAACATGAGTTTAAAAACAAAGAAATCTATGGCAAATTGGAATCTATGTTATATCAGGTTTTAGTGAATAAATTGTAAAAATAGAAATTATGAGAAATATAAAGTGACCATTGACACAAAACAGAAAATTGGATTTCAGCAATAATCAAATATATAAGAGAAATTTTGCTTTTGAAAAGGTTTTTTGATACGGAAAAAATAATGATAAGTCCCTGTAAAGAGCACCTTGATTTTCACCACTTATTCTCTCAATATGAGACACATTGTAAGCAATTTTATCCATCATCTGAAAGGACAAAATAACTATCAAATTTTAGAGTCTCCTTTTCCTGTACTGTTAAATTGGAGGAAATGGTAGCCTCAGAACTCGTCTGGTTTTGTATAAAATGAGGCTATCTATATAGAATATGGAGTTAGAAAAGAACATCTATGTTCACTATCTCTGTTTTATTTGGACACCTAAGATTGGAAACTCATTTTTTTAGAAAGTTTAAAATGATGAATGATATAAACAATCCCATATTTGCCTATTTAATATGCTAATATTTGTATACACACCCACATGCATGGCACACACACACATATGCATGCATACACATACATTTAAATGCTGTAAGTGTAATAAATATAAAATCCAAAAACAAGCCTCTATTAAGTGGATTTTCACCTGCTCACTTTCAGTAAACACAAACAGGACCACTTCTTCCCTTTACTAGCCTCAACCTCTGAAATTCTTTTCTGTGTATGTTAAAACAATATTGAATTTCAACATATGCCCTATTTTCTGGCATTCTATATTTTGAGCATAAACTTTTTTGTACAAATTAATTCATATGTGCATGATCCTGCCTATTTATACATTGATAGTTTATTTCATAAATTATTATTTGCAGGGTCAAGATCAAAAATTCCCTACACAATAGCTCTACAAAATCTTTTATTTTTTAAGTCCTCAAGACCTGCTGCACAAATAGCACAAATCAAATATGCCCAGGGAATAAATATTTCTAAAATTTTCAAATACAAATGCCAAAATTCAGTACTAATAGTGTTAGCCTATCACATTAAAAAATTTTCTTAATATGTAAGTAGTTAAGGAAGTGATTTAAAGATATGAAAGACTCTAGGTAGTGTTGAAGAATTTCAATAAAACACAAAAAAGGATGTTACAAATAATAAGGTTTTAAAAGCACATTAATTAGCAGAGTCTATTATTTTTTTCTGGGAATTTCCAGTCACTAAGATGTCTATACAATGTAAGCAGAGAGAAAGAAAGCATTAAGTTCGTTGGATAAGAATTTCAATGTATTTGTCTGAATTCCTAATACTTATATACTACTGTATTATAAATATTAACCAATGAGTAATTAAAAATTACTAAATCAATGGAGAACTCTTAAGTAAAAAAAAAAATATTTCTGGTAAATGATGTGTTTGGCTCCCAATTTTTAATGTAACTTAAGTCATTCAGACTTTTGATATATAAGTATTTCAATTTCATGAGGACTAGATTTTTCTTATAATAAACTATTCTGATATTTTAAAATGCCTTCTTTAAGTGGGTGCACTAAGGTAAGCATTTACATACAATTAAACTAGAACAGAGTACCAAAACTAATACCCCTATGTTACAACATATAATATAACATAATCTCTTTAAGTTTACTTAAGAAATATGTCTTAGGATTAGAATCATTAGTCTTTCTTGTAAGACATTAATAAATGTCCACACTAACAAAAACTTAATTAAATATTTTGATTTTTATATCTCCATTAAAAGTACAACAATGTCAACCTTAAACATTATAATAGGCTAACTAGTTTTATCGAATAACATGAAAAGCCATAGTAGTAACTTTAGTAATATTGTGTTAAAGAAATTATTAATGTAGCATTTTATAAGTTGAACATATCTATATGTTTATGATTAAACTGTATGTTGTTGAATATATATTGTACATAATTAATATTGAGAAATAAAATTTGAATTGTATGCTAGTCAGTATAAAAACAAAAAGCAAAACCTCTTTTTAGTCATGTCTTATAATAGCTTCATCTTTACTCAGAAAGAAGCTTTGGAAATTGAAGTTATTGTTAGTTGACAAAATTACCTTTGCATATATATGTTTATAATAAAATCAGAATTCTAAAAATTGAGTGTGCAAATATAATACTGAAATTACAATAGAATTGAATACTAACATATTATATTTATTCCATATTTAACACTAAGAGCAATGAATATACTGTATTCTCATTCTTACTAAAGTATTTGAATATTAATTTTCTTTCAGAACTGCTTCACAAAGACATCACAGGATGTGATACAACAGATATATTCACATTAGCTTGTAACATTTTGACAGAATATATCTGAAATTCTTAGATCTGCATATTTGCATGCTAGGTAATAATATTTTAGATCTAATTCTTTACCAGCTTATGCTTTGATTGCCTTGATACCATTTTCCCCTTCCTTCCTTTCTTCTTTCTTTCCTTCCTTCCTTCCTTCCTTCCTTCCTTCCTTCCTTTGTTCCTTCCTTTCTTTCTACTTCTCTTCTATTTTCTCTTCCTCCCTTTTTTCTCCTCACCTCTTCTGGTTTCTTTAAATTCAATGAAGTTCTTTCTAGCATTTGTCTGTGGAGGCAGTAAAACTAACTGGACAGTTTCAGTCATCTAAAGTGTCTATAAATTACCTGTCAACAAACATATTTTGAAAGCTTACAGAATAAGGCTAGTTAAATATTCTAGTTTTGTTGTTATTGTTGTTGTAGATGTTGTACATTTTAAGGAGAATATGATTGAAATTAAGTTCAACACATTCATAGAAATGATGTGGTTTTGAGCTTTAATGTATAAAGCCAAAATCATTGGAAACTGGAGACAACTAGTTTTTATACACTTTACTTTAAAAAATCATATTTGCATATTTGCAATATCATTCATGAAAATATGAAGCTACCATAATAATCTGGCCTAAAAGGTTGCAAGTCCTTTTATTCTAATGGTAATTACTAATATTAAATCCTGTGTAATATTACATAGCACAAATTATACATGTGTACATCAATCTCTATATATTTGGTTTCCAGAATGAATAATAGTGGCTATAGCTGAATTCGAAAGGCTTATGAACAGACTGAGATGTTGAACCAGGCCAGAGTCAGGGGGAAGATGGTGCTAGAGCTACTGAAACCACGAAATAAGAAATATCAACAAGGTGAAGCCTTAACAGGGACCAGAACAGGAGACAATGTGTTCAACTACAGTTTCAGAAAGGTATATGTAGATGGACAGACAGCATTGGAATGGAGATGAGCTGTTCCCTAAGGACAGTTGGCAGTTGACATTTCTCTACATTTTAATACTTGACACACATACCCACCTTAAGATAATAGACTGATATGGAGCCTTTCCTTGACCATGGGATTTCTATTACTTTATGGAGCAATGAGGAAAATACAACATTTATTGTTTTGTCTTTTCTGCTAAGATTTTGGGCCTGTTTTTCAGATATATCCATGTGTTCTGACAGCTTCAATTCACACTGACCAATTGATAGGATGGGTTGCTTTTTATCTTAAAGAAAATGTCACATATCAGTCTGTGTTGATGGATGTTGATAACAGAAAATGATTTGCAAGTCTAGCCAGGCAGGACTAGAGCCTTCCTCCTTCATAATGATGAAACATAAGATTTCTTGGTGAAATGGAGCCTCCTAGGGTCAGGCAAATCAGACAGAACAAAACAGTTTTATAAAATATGATGTCACTTAGTGCAAAGCAGAGCCTGAGAAAGCAAAATATGGTTCAATTATGTTTCTTGTTGTTTCATCTCAATGCCTTAAAAAGGGAATTTCAGAGAGAAGAGAGAATATTTATGAGATTAGACATCCCAGCATGGCAGAATAGATATGGGTGCCAGACTGAAGCACTTAGCAACACTTCAACGTACTGGGCAAGCAGAGAGTTGAGTAATGGCTCTCCATTTGCTTTTTTTCTTTGTATTCAGTCCTAGTAAAAATACTTTCTGAATTATGATAATATTAAATATAGCTTTCTAGCAGCTGAATATTGGTAAATTAATTTATTCTCTAGTATTAATTTTAATATACTTTTCATTTAGTTCCAACAATAATATTTATTTACCCAAAAACGTAACAAAACAAGCCATAGAAAACAAACAAACAAAACAAATAACATCTATACAATATATGGACTATCAATCCATCACAAGTAGCAAAGTCTTTTTTCCAATTTCTACTCATTATTCATTTCAAATTCCAGAGAATCTGTATTCCTAATATTTTTTCTTATTTATCTAATTGCAATCTTTCTCCTAATTTTTGTTTCCTTTATGTTGGAATGTAACAATCCTTACTTTCCTCACCTGTCCTCACTTTTTCTTTTCCTTTTCACTTGTCAGTTCTAAGAATAATAGGATTATGTGCTCAGAATATACTATTCTGAGACAGATGAAGAATAACTGGGGCAGTGTAGTCTGTTTCTGTCCCACTAAAGCTGCATACCCTGAGTCATCATGTCCAGTAATCTTATGGTACCTACTGAGGATATAAAACCCATATTCAACTGCTTGGGTTCCTTGTGGTCCATTTTGGGACAGATATAGTAATAGTTCCATGAATAATAGAAAGCACTATTGAATATTGTACAACTGGTCTACCTTAGATCTTAGTCTTCCATGGTTGCCTGCTTTTTATGTTATCCATTGTGAGTTGCTTTGTTTACTATCATATATGACCTCTCTCTCTCCCTTCCTCCCTCTCTTTCTCTTTCTCTCTCTCTCTCACATACACAGAGACACACACATACACACACACAGACGCACACACACATACATACACAGGCACACATACATACACACATACACACACACACATGTCTCATGCTAATGTTGTGCCTATAGTAGAAAGAAAAACAAAAGTATAATTAGTACTTTTTCTTTACAATTGGTAGCATCATATGTAGTTTGCTGACTTTTTAAATGTGTATGTATTATACTTTATATTTTACATGAATTAGCAAACTACTGTATTCTCTTCAACATTGTTCAATAAGAGGAGTATTAGTTTTTAACTGCTTTTTTGTGTTAATCACAGTATAATTAAAGAACCCATTTCTATATTCAGAAAAAAAGACAATAGTTTGGAAACTGCAAATAAGTTTTCTACATTATTAGACATAGGTCCAATGATAGAGAAGATACTTGCTTGTAGACAGTATAAATATTATTCTTAAGTCAAT
The DNA here is from genome assembly GCF_004785775.1 of Grammomys surdaster. NCBI lineage: Eukaryota > Metazoa > Chordata > Mammalia > Rodentia > Muridae > Grammomys > Grammomys surdaster. Next base: position 3,248,146 of record NW_021620961.1, read on the forward strand.
GCCTATATGAATCACTTAGGAACCTTTAAAATCCCAACTTTATTTTTATTAGGGTATTTTAATTGATCATGTTTTTGGCATTTCGTATTACTATAATGATATAAAATAACTGAACTGGGAGAGGGGAGCCTAGACACTAATTTTAAAGATATTCACAGAGTTTTCTTTCTTCTTGTCTAATTTAGACCCTAGGAAGAAATTGGAAAATACATTGTTCCCTTGAAATATAACGAAACTGCTACCATTTCTTTAGAGGAATCAACTTTGACAAGACACCCTCAACACATTGTCACAATTGTCACAATTGTGTGTGTATCTCTCTGTCTCTCTCTGTCTGTGTGTATCTGTGTGTGTAGAGAGACTTTACATATGCAGAAAAATACAGGGTATTGTAAGCAAAACCCACAAGTACATTTAGCAATTAACAGCCATAGTCATAAAATTCCAACAGAATTCAGAACCCCATGCCTTTTATATTAAAAAAACAAAAACAAAAACAAACAAACAAAAAAAAACCTGGCTGCATTTGAAAGTATGCCTTAGATCATGACAATAGCCTATTACAGATTGAATATGCCTATTAGATTTGACATAGGTGGTGGGAGAGTTTTCTTTAGTTCCATTTACTTTTTGGATTTTACAGCAGCAGTCCTCCTGAAAATAGAGACCATTTCCACAGCTAAAATACTAATAAATTTTCTCTGTATACTATTCTACAGCACTCTCTATCCATAGCAGGGATCAACATTTATCCTATTTTTTTTTTAAAAAAGAAGACATTTTTCAAAACCCCTCTTGGACTTTGCAGAGAAAATTGCTGTAATTGTTGGCAAAGATGATTTGTTTTGCTTTTTCACTAAATTAAATGTTTCTCTGTAGCACAGCATGGTGGCTTTTGTAACCTTTCAATGTTAAAATGAGCTATTTACTGTTTGCTAGAGTGTTTCTTTTGCAAAATAAATGAATTGATTGAATTGTGGTAAGCCATGAATTCATCCACAAAAGTATGAAGGTTACATGTCCTACTTTGCATCTCAAAGTAGTGCAATGCTTTGTAATCTGTTTCTTTAAAATATTTTCTTAATACTTGCTTTAAATAAATGAACACATGTAAAATGGTAACTCTATAATTATGACATAAGTCATTTATTAGTGATCTGATGAGAGAAAAATCATCAAGATCCTATGTGGTACCTGATAAAATTTCTAGAAGTAAGGTTTTATACAGTTCTTATTCTTGTAAGATTTGTTGATTGTTATGAATTATAATAACATAGACACATACAACAGTCTTCTTAGTTATTGGCTTCTAAGTTTTTTAAATATTTTACCAAAATTTCAAAATTCCTTCTATAACATTTAGAAAAGAAACCATAGTTAAGTGGAATATTTTCCAAGGATATTAATTAATATAGTAAGAACCAAGATACCAAAATTAACATTTAAATTTATCTTGGGGATATTTGAGAATATCAGAGAAACAGTGGAGATAGTCTGACACATCTGTGGAAAGCAATTACAGGCCAAAGAGCCCAAGTTGTTAGACTTAATTCTAGTAAGTAATTCATTTCTCCAGGCACATAATAACATGTCCCCTGAGTGAAACTCTAGGTGTCAGAGAGAATTATAATGCAACAATGCTTGCCACAGCAACAATGAACTAGGAAAGGAAGTAGGCTCAGATATTTTGGTCATCCTGATAAACCCTTAGAAACAGTGATCACAGGAGTGTTTTTGTAATTGGGTTTAATGCCTTGCTTTTTCTTTGACTACTGGTGTTTATTGTTGTACTTGTTCCTTGGCTATTTGCATTTATTTTATTGCTAGACCCTCAACCTAGAACTGACCTTAATACATGCATGTAATTCAAATGGTATAAAAAGAAAAAAGAGGAGGGGGGATGGGATAGGTGGTTCTAGGGAGGGGAAATGGGGAAAGGGGATGACATCTGAAGTGTAAATAAATAAAATATCTAATTTTAAAAAAAGAAAAATTAATATAAAACTGGGGGAAAAAGTAGAAAATTTAATATTATTGGATGAATACATTATTACACTGCTTTATGAAACAATATAGCTAAATCAGTAAATATATGTATTAATATTGTTGAGTTAAACACTACAATATAAAATAACTTTTAAAAAATAGAAAACAACAAACAAACAAAAACAAACAAACAAATACTACTCCATGTTGGTTCTCTAAAACAGAATGAAGACTCACCGGCTACCATGCTACCACTTTAAATAAAAATACAACTCTAAGGGACAGTGCATTATTCTTCAGATGGAGTATGGTCCTTCAGTACCTAAAATGGCTGACCTGGAAGAATAAACATACTTGGTATTTCACAGTGAAGCCTCCTCCCAAGCAACTATAGACAATGTAGTGGAATATCAGTTTGGTGGTTACAGATATTTAATTGTTTATTTATTTGTTCATCTATTTATTTATTATCAATACTGCTTTTACTATTCATAGGAATGACCAACAGACAATGAATTATTTGTCAGTGTTAGCCACATAAATGGCCTAATGATAAAAGAAATCACGGGAAATCCTACTCTAAAATTGAGGGAAGCTGCATCCCCAAACCCATAGCTTCCTTCTTAAGGTACTCTCAAACGTGTGGCAGTCTAGAAACCTTGTATGCTACAAAGGCCATATTTATGCTGAGAGTGCATCCTTGGTGAGCATATAAATCTCCTCATATACTTGCTCATATATTTACATTGTGACTAGAGCTCTCAGATGGAAAATCTTAGGAGCAAATAAGAGTTTTAAGAAATAAAAGCTTTTTCTCTGAATTTCCACAGCCTTAAAAGTATCTGGAAGAATTGGTTCCTTATACATAATAACTATAAAACAGCTTGAAAATTCTCTGGGGTTAAAAAAGAAATAGTATCTTAACTTCTTAATTGTAAAAACAATTCCTACTTGTAGATATGTATTTGTAGCTCTAACATTTTTTTCTCATTATTATCTCTTTCACAGTATAAGTATATAAGTGCACAGTGAAAGAGCCTTACGTTGTTCTAATAGGCCTTCAGAAATTAACACTATAGATGATAGGTTAGACATATTATTACCTAAAGCCTTTGAGTTCCAATACCTGGCATAATGGTAAGAAGACCTATCCTGTATTAAAAAAAATCCAAACTAATATGTCACTAAATGTCATGCTTTGTGACATCTATACTTTCATTTCTTTCTAATTGAAGTGTGTCAACCAGGATGTGGTTTTATGAATGACATAAAAAGAGCTGTAAGGCTCAGAGCTGCCTGATTTGAACAAGTTTCCTGAGCAACTGCCAGCTGGAAATAATGTCTTTCCTTTGGACTTTTAGAGTTTCTGCGTGATGGTGTTCTTACCTCCCAACAATATCTTCTTCTAAACTTTCCATTAGATTCCTTCTGGAATTATTTGTATTCAGTATTGACATATCCTCAATATATGAAGATCAGTATTTGTGTCTTCTACATAAAGGACTACATAGCTACTTACAGGAAAAGAGCTTTATATGGCAGTGCATGTTCATGGCTTTCTTAGCTTATACCTTCTAAAGGAATTGAGTCCCTATGGTCTTTATATTGCTATGAAAATTTCATGATAAAAATTGCATACTTATTTTTAGCAGTTTTAGACTATACTACCTGTTGTGCATGAATTTTAAATAATTCATTCTGTAAAAGATTCAAGTAGTCCTCTTTGGCCACAGAATACAACACTTAGAGAGTATTATCTTTACCTTACTGACAGTACATTCACTAGCATCAGGTAGCTGCAAGGAAGGAGTTTGTTATCTTTATTAAAACAAGTGATGTTTTCTAAAGAGCCAGAAAGGTACTCATAAAGATAAAACCATCTTTATCAATCTATCTGTCCTCTACCTACATAACTATAACATAACCATCATAACTATATTTTAAAAAGTGTTTTGGATGTCTTTTATATATAATACATTGAGGAGTAGATCTGAAAATTATTATTTGTTTGGCATCACTAATGCAAACTGTAAAGTATAGTTGGGTAAAAATGAAGAAATAAACAGAAATATTTATACATAGATGAGAAACTTGAATGTTGTTTTCTTTGGTTAATGATGTTGATTCTACTACTTTCTTTCTGGTGCCTAGTTGATAGAGTCAATGCAATCAAGAAACTAATATAGATTGTTTTTACTTGTTTAGAAGTCACAAAACATATTTTCCTTATGTAGACATCAAACAGTTTTATCATAATGAATAAGATTTGAGTGCTAACATGTAGATAGTGACCACTGAAGAGTCATCTTCCTTAAGGCTGTATATTCAAAACTCAAAGAAGAAGAAGCTAACCTTGAGGCACTTAACATTTTTTAATACCTGTGACTCTGCAAAAGCACTATAAACAAGAGGCTTTTTCCTTCTCTTCCCAGAGTTTAGATTAGCAACGCTCCCCCCTCTCTTTCTGTGTGTGTCTGCATCTGTGTTTCTCTTATCTCCTTAATTTTCTTCTTCCCTCCATTCCTCACTCTCTTCCTTGAATATAAACCTGCACTCAGTTTATAAAAGAACACTAATTGTAAGGTCTTGGGAGATATTTCAGCATATAAAATTTATCCTCGACAAACATGAGGATAGTAGCCAGATCTCCAGCACCTTTGTTATGACCTAGGTATGGCTGGACATACAAGTATGTCATCTCTTGGGGTTTGAGATAATAGATCCAAAGTGTTTCCTGGCCAATCAGGAAAACAGAAATTACAAGTACCAAGATCACTGACAGATACTTTCTCATGGTAACAAAGAAGAAAACGAGTGTTGAAGCCTATAATCTTGCTTTGACATATACCTATTTTGCAGGGATGTACACGCTATATCCTAACAAAATGCAACCCCATGCATATACAAAGAAAAGATACTATAAACCAAATCACAATTCTATATCTTTACAATGGTTAGAGTCAATTCAGGTGGCATATAAATTTCAAAGGTGAACTTGATCTTATAAAAACTATCAGAATATGGTGGAAATTCAATTGTGTTTATTAAGACTATAATGACCTGCATTTTGGAATAAAGGACACAGAACTGAAATTAAAATAGTATGTGCCATTATGCCATTCAGAATGTTTTAACTTCAATTCTAGCTACATATAAAAACTACTAAATCAAGCAAAAAATAAAGGGAGGAGAAAGGATAATTAAAACTATATTAGACACAATATTACAAATCACACAGATGCTGCATGAAAAACAACAGAAAATTGCTAGAATGGAGAATACAAAAGCATTCCTTTTGTGCTACTTAGATTTTTCTCTCCTGCATTCACTAAGAGAAGCAATTATGTGCTCAGTGCAATGGATGATTTGAGAGGTGGGGGTTTTAGTTAACAATACACAGAAAAAAAATGAAAAAGACAGAGCAAATTATAATTGGCAGCAACAATGTAATATAATAGAGAAAACCACAAACTGGCAAAATTGGATAAAATGAGGGGCGTGCTCTCACTAAACCTTACTGAATTACAACAGGGCCAGGAAATGGCTGCGCTAAACAGAAAAGTTGCAGAATGATCCAACTGTGTAAAATACTTCTGACCAAGCTTGTGTGTTTTATTTCCCAGAATATTGAAAAAGTAATAAAGGCTGCTATTACATCAGACTAATTTTAAAAGTGTATGATGACTTCCCGAATAAACATGAGATGAAAACTAAAATCCTATTATTAATGACCATTGAGGAATAAAAGTTAAGAATGATTTATAGTGATTTAGCATTCTAGACTTTAATCAGAAAAATAGCAGCAAAATAATTATCTAAAACAAATATAATGATCATAAGCCATTTTAAAGATTGTAGGCAAAAGTAAAAGCAAAGTGAAAAATTTCCCCCAAATCATATTGATATATTTGAATTATACTATGATCAGCAGAATAGAACATTTCTTTGTGAATTTATGTGCTGCAGTAAATTGTGGGTATTTTCAAAGTTTGGGACTATGGGGAATTTTCATATGTGAAATCAGCAAGGCAAATTCAATCAGATATTTTCATATGAAACCTTTTAGGATTTTCTGGCTTTTGTTACATATTTTTTTAAAAGTTGCCATTAGTGACTGCATTTGTTTCTAATATATTTATATTTTTCACAAATACATTAAAATATATTTTGTAAACATAATATAAACAGATGCAAATGAGAATATAAATATCTAATACTTAAACAGTACAGTGTGCATTTATCTAGAATACACTGTCACAAGAATAAAATTCAGAAAAATATATAGAATTCATAACTGACTATAAACTGTATATGACAAAAGTGTACAAATCAATGTTCAGAAATGGTTACAGTTTTTTATTTTTACTGGGCAAGGTAAGTCTAAATATATGTCAAAACTTTTCTTTGGGTGGGTTGTTTTGTTTCTGTGTAGGTCTTTTGTAATGAATCTTGCAGTTAAGGCAGTCCATTACATAAAGTAGGCTTCCTTCCTTAATTAGAGGCATCACACAAAATTTGAAAGTCTAAATAGAATGACACACATTGAGTCAGCTAGAATGAGAAAATTTATGTAACTTGATTGCCTTCAGACTGGAGTCTTATTCTGCCCTAACTTACATGTTTAGATTTAAGAGGGAATACTAGGTTTTCATGTGTTTGTTTTTAATCAGCCTTTAGATTTGAAGCCATATAGGCTACTGTGAATCTACAGCTTAATGAATTATACTGGAGATCTTCATAGCTTCTATACTGCTGTACCGAAGCCTTCAACGTAAATGTTCCTTTCTCTTCTTCTCCGTCATCTCTATTTTTTCTTTCTCCTTCTACCCTTTTACCAATATCAACACAACCCTGCCTCCAACATAAATATCCTACTTGTTTAGTTTGTATAGAGATATCAGAATTAAATAAAGACCTAACATTTAGAATATAATTAATTGTTCCTCACAGAATTGCAGGATGAAATGGGAAGTGTTGCTTATAAGTGGTGATGAAAAAAATGAGCAGATGCTAAATGTCTGATATTAAAAGATATGTTCAAAATCAAATAGAAAAATATTTAATTCAATTCTTGAGCTGATATGTTTCCTATTTCTCTGTAACTTGGGAAGGAGATTAAAGGCATTTGGTAAGAAAATTAATTAGCACAATAAATCAAATGTATTGAGAAAAATTTTAAGAAAGTAAGTAGCTTACTAATGCTTTTAAGAATTTTGGCTCCGAAAAATTATATCTCAGGGCACTGAGTGAACTTCAAGATCAGTTCATTAAGCTTATGTCAAATATCTTTGAGAAATGATGTAAGGCCAAGTAAAAGTGGGAAAAAATGTTCTGAATGTTTAAGTGAAGGAGGAGGTTAAGACCAGCTTCCAGACTAGACAGAGGTTGGTATCCATTATTCCTGAGATTGCAGAATTTAGGAAATGTATTGCACTTGCAGTCGAATTAGAATGGGTTGAGTTTAACAAATTACATTGTATAAATCAACACAGCCAACATACACTGCATTATTTGATAGTTATTTTTATCCTGAATTGTGTTACATTCTGGTAGCAGCTCATTTTACAAAATACTGACAATGGGAAGCATATTGCTTATATAGTAAAAACGAAAATAGTTATGGTAAATAAAAGTATGAAATTAAAATAAAAACACAGTTCGTATGGACTTACTAAGAATGGATGCCATGAGTGATAATTGTAGACACTAATTTGAAAAATTACTGTTTAGGCAAAAACATGAAGTTTGTTTTATACAATTATGTTGAAGGAAATAAAATGAGATATAAGAGGAACAAAAACTGACGATTGTCCTTTTTCCCAAGAGATCACGACTCCTTCCCTCGTGATACCATTTGGTATGAAAATGTTGATGCATATGTTACATGAGCACATACTCAATAAGGAAATGGTATGAGTTGACTGTAGTGCTGGAATTCAAGTCTGAAGTTATAATAGTGATTAAGTGTATACCAGTAGTCACAAAGTATGTTAATCTGTGCTACTTTAGGAGAAGAAAATACAAGTATATTTTATACCATTATTTACTAGTATTTTGCTCAAAATAAAAATATAGCTTTAAAATATATCATATAGAAGCTATACATGACAAAATGATGACTCAGATTACCTCATAATATTTACCTGCCTGCAATTTCTTCAGTGACATAAAGCAAACAACAGGTTCAATACAAACATATATTTATTACTCTAAATAACTATTTTACTTGTAATGTTAGCAAGTAAAATAAAATATTTCCTCTTTAGTATACAAAGTCTATGACATTTTGTTTGCTGTCAGGTCTGTGTTTCATATGTTACTCAGATTATAAGAAGAATCAGCAGAATCCCCTAGAGAAGTGCCTCAGAAAATTATTATCATATTTGGAAAACAATTTATCTTTCTGTTATAATATTATATGTCTATAATTCCAGGATTTAGGTAGATAAGGATGGAGAATCCATGAGTTCTAGACTGAAATGGGCTACAATTATCTCATGAAATATCAACTTTATATTTTTTTAAAAGATGAGGCCAGTGTCAGTGTTATAAGCAGATGATGACAGACTTGATGGCCACAGTTCTATTCTTGGGGACACTGTAGTGGAAGGAGAGAACACATGCCATCCATTGTCTACTTATATCTACATTCATGAACTTGCATACAAACACACACACACACACACACACACACTAATTATAAGACATTAAACAAAAATGATTGTTTCTTTGTTAATATAGTTACTGTCTGGAGCCATAATAGGACAAGCTAATAACTAGCAGGTGATCTTCCTGAGATGACCTGCTTCTGAATAACGACTGACAAGCAAGACTCTCATCAGCAAGGCTGTAAGGGACTTATTTTAGGAAAGATTCCTGCTATTGATATGCTTTTCCTATTATTATTATTTAACATACATAACAACCACTAAGCAATAGCACATCCCTTCGGAGCAGATCTCTGCAGATCCATGAAGATGTACTGTCTTATAGCAATGCTATATAGACAAATAGATGACTTCTTAAGTCTTAATGATGACCTTATAAGAATTCCTAAAATTATATCAATGATTATTAAGCTCTTTTATAGTAGGACTGCTATTAGGTTCATTTCTGATAGTCAAAACTACAATGGGAACTATGCCAGTCTCCCAAGTGTCATCAGCTAATTGCTCTTAGATAGTAACCAGACTTTCTCGTACTCAGAGCACATTTCAAGAGGTTGTAACTCAATTAACCAAAGCTCACTAAAATGGAACTCAAAATTTATTATAGGTGCTAGGACAGAATATCAAATATAGCCTGGGTTTATCTATACAAAGCTTCACTAATTTCTTATAGTTTTAAATCTTTAGTGAACCTGTGGAGCTAGACAGGTGATGGATGTTTAGCCAGATAACTACTCCGAATGGATATACATGTAAACATTCTCTGTTGTAAACTTCTATTTCAATTTATGATTTGATTTTTGGTGTGAATTTATGATGAACTTTGTAACATGTAACCATGTACTCTGAGAGATGCCTAAGTACTGAAGACAAAGACAAAGAGAGTAGTAGAGTAGTCACAGATGTAGTAGTAGTAGCTGTTGTTTGTCCCTTCCTTTCCTTTTCCCCTGTCTAGAATTCTTTCCCTTAGAATTTTTCCTTCTTTAGAATTTTTTCCTTTTCCCTACTCAGGATCTTTCCACTTTCACCCTTAGATAGCTTTCATAGGGAACATGTTACATTTAGTAATAAACTCTATAACTTCTCTAAGTGCCTTTTCTTCCTGTGACCTCAGACTAGCAGTCATAAGTTAGAGCCCAGTAGTTCCTGCTGAAAGAGTACAAAGGCCATTTGCCTAATCCTCTGCTTTTTTTGAGCTGCAGTTTCTGGCCTCAGAGGATACCAGAGGGCAGGTCAGCTATGGTAGCATAGTACATAAAATTTTCTAGCATAGATAAGAAATTTTTTTTATACAGCAACCCTAAATATCTCCTAAGACCAAGTTTTACCCCCTGCCAATAGCTCTTCAAACCCCCCACCCCGCCCTTCGGCTGCCTCAAGAAAAACTGACAAGGAGAAGAAAGAAGATTTCTACCCCACCATGTTGGGGCTGGCCCCTAGCAAGTAACTATTTAATCATAAAATGTAGATATACATATAAGACTTAAGTAGAAAACATTGCAATCAATAATGAATCAAATGGTAGAATTTAAGCTATCCAACTCCTTTGAACAATTCTAAGCATATAATGAATTCAGAAATATTATGAAAAAAATTATAGTGTTAAACAAGCTGATAACATTCACAAAAAGCATCTAGGTTCACATAAACTACAAACCCAAAGCAATAAGCAAGTTTTAGCAGGTTTGAAAAAGTAAACCTGTTATTTTCAGATTTAGTAAATAAGCCAGTGGCAAGGACAATGTTCATTATTTTCAAAGCAAAAGTACAAAAGAAATTTTGTCATAACATCTTGGCAAAAAGTGTAAGGCAAGATAGGACCTTAGGTTACTTACCTTAAACAACAATTAAACAAACGTGTTTTTATTAAGCCTTTTGTTCCAACAATGTAGACATGGAATAAGTTGTTGTAACTTAGATAAGGTCATGCTCTCTGTCTTGTTGGGACTCTCTTGTCACCACTAGGTGGATTGAAAGCTAAGTTGTTAAGGTCTCGTTGCTACTACTTGGATAAAATCAATGTAACCAAAATCCCACACAGTATATGAAATTAAACCACACTCAAATCAAGAGGGAAAATTCCATTCACTCAGCATGAACTAGAAAGCCAGAATTTAGAATTGAAAATTTATCAGTAAATCAGAAGTATTTATACCTATATGGTATAAGAATGATAATCTTAGTGTAGCATTGTGTTCTAAAACAATACTATACAGTGGGAATTATACAGACAAAGGGGAATTATTTATCACAGTCTAAAGACTGAGAAGCAAAGATCAAAGTGTTGGGAAGTATAGAGTTTGAGGATGGTCACTTTCTAGTTCATGAAGAGGTACTTTCTAGCATTGCTTTCTCTTGATGAGAAAGATGAAAGAGAATTTTGGGGTCTATTTTTAAGCTTTCATTCTTTTTGTGATGTTTCTAAAATACAAATTCCACCATATTAATTCTCAAGGACATGAATCGTAATATTAAAACATGAAAATGAAAAAAACACAATAAATATTTTAGATATACATAGGAATAAGAAATAAAACAACATTGATAAAATAGAATTATAAAAGGTGGTTAAAAAATGATTCCTTATAGAAATATAGACTATTAGAAACTTTGAAATGAGAAAATATTGTCCATAATTTTTATAAAAAAACAAAGGTATTGAAATAATTAACATACAAAGAAAAGTAATGAAGTCAACACTGAGAAATTTGCCCAAGGAAAAACACAAGGGAAGAACTTAAACTAAGAATAAAATATAAAATATTTTTGAAACATTGCTGCAAATGTTTAGAGAAAGACAATAGTATTCTGGGAGGAAGTTCAAAAAAGCATGTATAGATAAGTATAGTTTATCTAACATTTTAAGTGTGGTGTTGAAACTGGCTCAGTCAGTCAACAGGACCTCAAAGGAGGGAGTGAGGATTGAAAAAGAAAAATAGTTAGACATAATTATAACATGACTGCAGCCAATATTGAGACTGAAGCAGCTTTATTTCTCTCCAGCCTGCTTTTTATATCATTCTAGGTATATCCAAAAACACATGGTCAGTTTTTAGATCAAAGACAAAGTAATCAAGCAAATTAGTAAACAAGGAGATCATATAAGCAAGTAATCAAGCAGAGCAGTAAGCAAAAGGATCACACAAGGTGTAATTGAGTAAAGTAGTAAGCAAAGAGATCACATACGGTAGTAATTCAGCAAAGTAGCAAGCAAAGCCCCATGGTCAATGTTTCTAATATTCTTATCTGAGCCTATTTTCTTACCCAAGCCCAGTGAAAAATGCCAAATTCCTAGAAGAGGCACCAAAAGCTCGCAACATTGTATAGTCTCAGATTAAAAGATTAAGACTGCATGGAAGGGTATAATATCTAAAATTAAACGAAAAGCAATATGTGAACTGAAATGTAGAATTAATAATTAAAAGACATCACAAGTGCTGCTCTGTCAGAGAAAGATGACAGGTCAAGTTATTTGTAGTGTTTTAAACTTTAAAATGCATGCATATAATCCTAAAAATCATATAATCATAAAAACATGCCTATAAGCAATATTACACAAACTAGAAGGTTACAGTGAGTACATATTTATATGCAAATAAATATATGCAAGTACTAACTAACACCTAATGAATAAAGGAAGTCAGGTTTGAAAGACATGAGCATAGGGTTTGGAGTTAGGAAGGAAAAGAGAAAGTTCCCGTTACAACCAAAAGATAAAGAAGTAAAAAAAAAAAGTAATCCAAAGTTGATCCAAAATGAGACATTCTAGAAAAATATTAAGTAAATCTATAGTCTATGAAATTTGTAGTTGTAAATAACGTTTACTATTAAAATATAAGAAATTATAGTTTTAGAATCATTAAAAAGGCTTGAGAGTAAAGAACTTATTTCACAATAGCTTCTTCAGATTTATAAAAAACAAGAAATACAATATTGAGAATAGAAATACAATATTGAACTTTCAATCATCAAAGTAATTCAATAGATTTGTATCTCATGATCATCAAGATGAATTGCACAAAAATTACACTTGAAAATACATAGATCTCAAACAAGTCTTGCTTTGCATTGATTACATTAAATCTAAAACGTATTTATTCAAATATTTGGCATAGATCCTTCCAAAGAAACATCCTTCACAATACCACTTAAAAATTATTTGTAAGGATAAAAGCTGGTTAAGCCAAAGCCTGGATTTTGTTGGATATCTGTTCACCTGAGAAGAGCTAGATCAGAGTTGAAGCTGGAAGCTGCCATGTGTCACAGACTATATATGGTGAGCAAAAAGAGGCTTCTCTTCAGGGAGTTGATTCAGGTGGTAGAAGCATTGTTAGTGTACTGAGATTTATAAATTGTTTGTGACTCTTCTGATAACCATTTTAGATGATCTTTGAAATCTACATTGAATACAATCTTTAGAAAAATAGTCTGTTGACTTAAGTCATAAAATAAGGCAAAACAATTCATTTAGGGGACTACTGTTACAATATGCCAAGATGAACATTGCTGAACAAATTTCTGTGTGGCTGACATAAAACTATCTCAAAAGGATGACCCCACTCACCCAAATGTCTGTATTCAAGCACTGGTACTTTTTTTTTTTTACATCTTATAAAGATGTAAAAAAAAAAAGAAGTATGGCTTGATACCCTAAAGTGTTTAGTGAAGCATAGCAATGATGCAGAAATAAAAAATAGTCTTATCTTAGTAGGGTGGAATGAATGACCAAATGTATTTGTTAATGCCAGAGAACTGTTTTATGTGCCTAAATGAACTTAATTTTTTTCATTTTTTAAAAAAATTAACAGTAATTGTTACTCAAATCATGAACTAAACATACAATATGCCTTATTTTTGTGTTTTTTAGAGCCAGTTTCCAGTCTTTGTATGCTACTTCAGGGTATTTGGGTTTCTTTTCTTTGATGTTGTGTTTTGACCTACCAGACTTCAACACGTGAGGGCACAGAACTCTCTTTGATATAAAGCAAGCTCTTACTAAGCACTAATACTGTCAGCAACTGCCGCAAATATTTTTATTGTTCAGTATTTGATTTCATGATCTGTGTAATATTATGATGTGTTGGGGGCCAGCAGCCACAGTCGACAGGGTTCACCTGAAAGAGAGGCTGGGAATGGAAGAAGGGACAGGAGGGCGGGAAGAGATGAAGCCAGGACAAAGGTTTCTGATCGAAGCTCAAAGCTTTAATGTTCAGCTTCTAATTTAAAGGAGATAACCCACCCCCACCCCCAGAGTTCCTTCTTGCTTCAGTCAGCTGGGGGTGAGTGGAAACCATCCTGCTGGAGGTGAGGGGAATCCATACTTAATTGTGGGCCCGGAGATATCTCAAAGCAAGCTCAGCAGGTAGTCTATTCTTCTCAGCTTGTGTACCAGGGTACAGGCAGCCAAAGAGGCTTCCAAGGCCCAAGCAAGCAATACCTCCGCCAAGGGCAGACAATACCTCCAGGCAATACCTCCAGAGTCCTATTGTTTGGTCTATTGTGGTAAACAAGGTCTCAGTCCTGTTCAAGGCTGGGGGAAGGGCACAATGATACATACTTAAATACAGAATACTTTATTAAACATGTACATGAAAGACATGAATGATTTAAAGAATTATTTTCCTTTGTGTGTATTTATGTGAGTGTGTAGGAGTTATGCAAACCACACATCCTTAGAAGTAAGAAGTTTTTGCATTCTATTTGATTTTGGAAATTATCTTTGTCTCTATTAAATTCTATACAAGGGGTAATCCTGTGAAAGGGGAAATTATTTTTAACACAAAACTACGTCATAGGAAGATGACATATAAATTATCATGAATTATGTGTGACAGATAACAATAATCTTAAAGGCAAAAAAATAACAAATATAACACTAATTTTCATATTTGGTTTCAAAGTTAGTGTGAAAAGATTAGAAATAATTGTAAACTAGTGTAGAGGGAAAAGTTATGGATACTGGGTATATAGAATCCTTTTTAGACACATAAAATATTCTTTAGGCTTTCTTTACAAAGACATGGAGGCATGAAGCAGGTTGGAAATGTGGACAGACTGGCTAGAATGCAATTTAGTCAGGTGGAACCAAGCTGAGAACCATAGTGACAGGGCAAGGCCGAAGTGACAGGGCAGGACTACATTCTTGGGAAAGATAAGCGTACAGAGAGTTTTCACCTGATCCTGACTCAGGTAGGTTGGGTTCCTTTGGAATGTTCCACTATTTTTATGTTATACCACCCTAGCAACCCCCTCACCCCCTTCCCATTCCTTGGTTTGTGGTTTTTCCCTATAAAAACACCCCTCAAACTGGCAGTCGGGGTCAATTCAGCTCCTGGTGGGCACACGAATTGACCGGCAGCTAGCTGTCATGCCCTAATAAATAACCTCGCAATTGCTCCGATACATGGTGTCTCGAGCAGATTACTGGGTGGTCGAGACTTTCTGAGACTTGAGAGAGGGTCTCCCCTCTGCGGAGGTCTTCACTAGTAGGGAATGGAGCCTACTTTGTGTTGGAGCATCTTATTTAATTATTAAATTTGAGGTGTATACTTTCTATTTATTTTTATATTTTCAAGGATGGATTTATTTAAAAAAGTTAAAACCTGTAACAATTAGCAATAGCAAATACTATTCATCAGTGCATGATACCACTGAAGCCAAGTACTTATAACGTTCTCCATGTCATTTCTTTATTCTCCTCACAGTCCTAGGCAGATATACTGTTTTCATATTTTACAGATGAAGAATATCAGGTGTAAATACATTTAACAACTTGGCTCTGAACCAAAATACTTCTTGTTTTGATGTACATTTATAACAATATTTAAGCATGCTGCAAGGCAATGGAACTAAAGTATCCTCCTCAGGCAAACCATAGAAAAAAATAAAGTATTAATTTATAAATTACAACATATCATGTAGGACATTTCTGTATGCCTTATACTTTAATGACAGTGTTACACTTAAGAATATAAGACAAAAATTTTGTGAAGAAAATATTAAAATTGTCTTCATCATTTTGATTATGTTCCTTCAAAACCATCACCTTTTATCTAGATTTTAGATTTACTTTAAAATATTTTCCAAATTTTTTCTACTTTCCAACACAACCATTTTTACTAAGTGTGCATAGCTTGTCATTATTAGAAATAATGTCATTCTTTCTAGCATCCTAACTCACTTTGTAAAAATGCACAGTAATCTATAGTGGGACTTTCATTGAATACAGGCAAGAAATTAGATTAAATGACAGTCATCATTATTTAGAGCAAAGAGCAATACTTCTAGTGAGCAATATATATATAGTATTTCTGGGACGTGTCATTTGCTTAATAGTCTTAAGTCTTTGGTCTAGACTTTTAACATCTCAAGGTCTCATTTTTGTCCCATGATAATAACACTGTCTCCATGCTTCTTACAGAGTTCTGTAAGGGTCAGAGGAAAGCAGCGTAAAATGATTTCGAAATTGCCAGAAGTTCCATAGAAGAAAAATAATTAAGGTGTTATTGTTAATAAAGTAACAGATTACAGGAATTTCCACTCATAGTCTCCATTAATGTTTCCTTGACTGAAAATTTTGTCTCAGCCACTTAAACTGTGTCCTCAGTAGATAACCTTTCACATCTTGACTAGTTTTGATGCCAAGTGATAAAAGTCTCTGTTCATCCTCTTGGTGAAATTATAAGGAAAGAGCTGAAAGGTTGACTCTGACTTTATTTCCCAGATGAAGCACTTGTCATGTTTATTCTCCCATAGACTTCCCACTACATTTTCTTTTTCTTTTTTTTCTATCTTTTTTTTGTGATTTTTAGTGTTAGCATAAAGGATTCTTTAATATTCCCTCTAATCATTTCATTTAAGTAACTGTTGCTCTTCCCATAATCCTGTGTCTCACCCCCTTTCTTTTTCTTCTTGCCTTAATCTTGCAAATTGTTTCCAGTCACCACTTTTGTCCTTAATGCCTACTAGAACATTCACATTTTCCAACAATTGCCTCTTTTTTATCATTATGTTAGAATTCTGAGAACTAAAACTTTCTCCTATAAACACATTGCTCGATCACTGTGCTTGGGTCCACTCTATCTATTTTTGTCACCTGTTTCGGTTTGCAGGATCCATCCCGATAATTGCAGGTTTACTTGAACTTGTAATTTTCATCTTCCTTTTATCTCTGCATTTTGATGCCTTGAAAAAGATCAATATTAGTTATACATATGCAGGTTTTCAAAACAATCTAAGGTCATCAAAGTAAAAGTGAACACTCATGCTGCCTGAATTGACTTAATTACCTGAAAAAACAACTAAAATTGACATCTTTCTCAGAAATCCTATTCAATATCTACCAACTGCAGTTGAAATATCAAGAAGTATGCCTCAGTGTCTTTCATTTAAATAGTATTTTTTAAAACTAACACACCATAAATAATTATAAATAAATTAGAATGGTGTGATTTTCAAGTATATGCTTGCATTTGAAAATAAATTCTGCTTTTCCATGTGTTAAATGGTATATAATGGAAAGAATAAAAAGTAAAATATTACATTTGCAGAATGGAAGTGTTCAGTCTTGAATTCCATTGTTGTACATGTTTTTTGTACATTTTAAACTTTGAAAACATAATCAAGTCACCAAAGCTCATTTCAGCATACAATTTTTTGTTGCTGTTGACAGCCTGTTCTTTCTGCTAGTGTTGGCTATGTTGAATAATTGTACAGTATAAAATTGTCTCAAGAATTGTCTTTACTTATTGAGTACAATTTTTCTTCTACCCTTCTCTGTTGTACTCAGTCATTTCAAGTAAAATTATACTTAGAGCTCTGAATGGCATTTAGGTTTTGTAGCATCATAGTTATATCCATTTTGACTTTAAAGCCAGTTACGCTGACTGACCACTCAATTTTTAGAAGCTACTTCTTTTTTTTATTGGATATTTTATTTACTTACAGTTCAGATGTCATCTCCTTCCCCTGTTCCCCCTCCCCAGAATCCCCCATCCCATCCCATCTCCTCCTTTTTGCTTTTATACGATTTTAATTGCATGCAAGTATTTCTAGGTTGAGGAACTAACAATAGAAGAAAATAGTCAAGGAACAAGCAAGACAATAAACATAAATAGTCAAAGAACAAGCAAGGCAATAAGTAAAATTCCATGAACACTCCCTTGATCATTGTTTCTAAGGGCTTATCAGGATTACCAAAGTATTTGAGCCTACTTCCCTGTCTTAGCCCAAAGTCATTTTCATGACTGAACCTACTTCCTTGTTCTAGCCTAAAATTTAGATTCCCGTGTGAAATTACTTCTTTGTTCTAGCCTAATGTCAGATTCCTGTCTGAAGCCCACTTCCTTGTCCTTGGCCAAGGTCATATTCCTGCCAAGCAGCCCATTTCCTTGTCCTTGGCCCATGTCAGATTCTTGCCAAGCAGCCCCAAAGCTCTCCAACTCTCCCCTTTTTTTATCTCATAAACAAGACTGAGCCTGTGTTAGGTCATTCTGACAGGAATGCCTTCTTTATGCATCATGGAATATACATTATCAAAGCAGTGCACTAGAAGCTACTTCTTAAGGTAAAATAAAAAACATAAAGAATCTTGATTGTACTGTCGCTCAATTCTTCCCAATTGATTATTGTAGTGGATTGCATATGTTTGGCCCACATAGTGGCAGGATTAGAAGGCATGGTCCTGTTGGAGTAGGTATGTCATTATGGGTGTGTGTGGGCTATAATACACTCACTCTAGCTGCCTGGAAGCCAGTATTCTGTTAGCAACCTTCAGATGAAGATGTAGAACTCTCAGCTCTGTCTGCACCACGCCTGCCTAGATGCTGCCATGCTCCTATCTTGACAACGGACTGAACCTCAATAAGTAAGCCAGCCCCAATTAAATGTTGTCCTTTACAAGAGTTGCCTTTGGCATAGTGTCTGCCCACAACAGTAAAACTTTAGAAAAGTTATTCACAGAACACTGTCTCAAGCCTCAGACTTTTCCCTATCTATATATCACTCTTTATTTGTAATGATGTGAATTTGTATAATTTTAAAAAATTATATTTTTTTATGACAAGATTATTTTTTTCTTGGTTTCCATCTGTCACATAAGATAGACCTACTCTAAACATTATGTTCATCCCAACTTTGGCATCTTTGAAATTACTCTGTTTTATATTCTAATTTAAAGTTATTTTTTTCAGTTGTCCCTCTTCATAGAAATTTCAATAGTCCCCAATTCATACAGAAATCTTGAAGTAACTCTGGCTTCAAGCTTTTCATTTCATCTTCATATTGACACCAAAAGCTACCAATGATTAATGCATGCCGAACTCCCATTCAGGATACTAGTGGCACAGACATATGCTAATCCACATGCACAGGCACAGTCACAGGCACACACACACAAACACAAGCATATACTGTAGGAGATTATTGTTTAGTTATAGGATATGATATATAGCTGGCGGACAGGTAATGATTATACTTAGGACAAATAGTCTAGACTCTATATAGAATGCATATGTTTATCTAGTTTGTTAAAACTTGAAAATATAACTAGATTCCATTTGGTTCTGTATTTCAATTACTGACATCCTCTAAATTCTAATTTTATCAGAATATCATTGCTAGGAGTCCTCATTCAGATCACCTTCATAGATTCCAGTTTCTGGTGCAGTAAATTTCCAGACCACCTGCCAAGCATCATCCTATTTCCAGCCATTTCTTTCTGCACTTTCTCCTTCCACCTCTCTTCTTTCACCCCATCTCTCCACAAACTGGTCACTTCCTCCAGTCCCCACTCATTATCGGTTCTCCAATAAAATCTGTCCTAATTTTCCCTCCCAGGAGAACATGAGAACATTGCTAAAGAGTGCTTTCTTTTATTCTGTACATGTTTCAAAGTCACTTATTTCAAAGATAATGTGTATGACTGTAGTATAAGAAACAACATTTGTTTGCTTTGCCTATTTCTTGATTATATTTTCTTCATTGCTGAAGGGTTTGCTCTTGTTCTACATGAAGCTTCATTTTAAAATCTTACTATCTTTAATTTTTTCACTGCTTCAATCTCACTGTGAGGATCACTAGTAACTATTTAACTAATCATTATTTGGTAAATTAATAGTTCATAACATATTCTGAGTTGCTATCCTATATAGCCATGATAAAGGTAAAGGAATAATAAAATATGACTCTCATATTCTCCATTTAAAATAAAGTGACAAATTTCCTTCATACATGAGTGAAAATATCATATAAATATGTAAAAATTTGAAATATTTTTTCTATAGTAAATATATAATTTTGGCTAAATATATGTTCTTTATCCTCTGAAAATCTGAGCTAGGGATATTACCAAATTTCTTAGAGTTGTCTACTGGCTTTTTTCTGTGCTGATAACACAGTTTTGAAACATTCCATTCCTCTTACCTACATCCACTGGTGTCTTTGATATATTTCTGTTTTTCTAAGTAAATTGTCATCAAAGTGGGAATTTTTATAATAATAACCATTAAATGTTATTGTTTAAGAGCAGATGCTTATATTATTTATTTAAATTAATGAAAAGAAGAATTATCCTCATTCAATTAACCTACTTCTAAAATACAGAAAAACTTGGAGAACTTTCAGGAGTAGCATTTTTTTTTTTTTTTTGATTGAGCAACATGGCTGTTCTTGCAAGGAATCATATCCAAAGACTTTCTATGTCTATATGATCAGGCAAGAACGCCAAACAAGCCCTGGATTATAGTTTGACATAGTTGGGATATAGACAAACCCTTAGTATACACCTTCAATTCCATAAAAATGAAGGTAAGTTTAGTTTATAGAAGTAAACAACAGTCACGTTTGAAAGTGATGTCTAATTTAAGGGCAGACAAAGTAATAGGTCCTCCTCTCCTGTCCTGTCCTGTCCTGTCCTGTCCTGTCCTGTCCTGTCCTCTCCTCTCCTCTCCTCTCCTCTCCTGTCCTCTCCTCACCTCTCCTCCCATCTCCTCCTCTCCACTCCCCTCCCTTCCCCTCCCCTTCCCTCTCTCCTCCCTTTCCTTCCCCTCCCTCCCTCCCCCCTCTCTCTTTCATACTGCCATTTTTTTATTGGTTATTTCTTCTTTTGTCAAAGATTTATTTTATTGGTTTTGAAAATGTGTATGTGCGTGTGGGGAGGGGGGTGGGTGGGCACACATGTATGCAGGTTCCAGCAGAATGTAGAAGAGGATGTTGGATTCTTTGAAGTTCCTGGAGGTTTTAAGTCACTAGATGTGGGTGTTGGAAATTAAACATGAATCCTCTGAAAACGCAGTACATCTCTGAATGCTAAGCTATCTCTCCAGTACTGGATTCTTCTGTTTAAAAGACAAGCTTTTTTTTTTTAAATTGGATACTTTATTTCAAATGTTATACCCTTTCCCGATTTCCCTTCCAGAAATCCCCTACCCCATCCTCCCTGCTCTGCTTCTATGAGGGTGCTTATCCACCCACTCATTCCTGCCTCCTTGCCCTGGCATTCCCTTTCACTGGGGCATGGAACCTTCCCAGGACCAAAGGCCTCTCCTCCCACTGATGTTCAGCAAGGACATACTCTGCTACATATGGGGCTGGAGCCATGGATCCCTCCATGTGTATTCTTTGGTATGGTGGTTTAGTCCCTGGGAGCTCTTGGGCATCTGGTTGGTTGGTATTGTTGTTCTTCAACTCCTTTAGTCCTTTCTCTAACTCTTCCATTGGAGACCCCTTGTTCAGTCCGATGGTTGTCAGCTAGCATCTGCTTCTGTATTTGTCAGGCTCTGACAGAGCCTCTCAAGAGACAGCAATATCAGGCTCCTGTCATCAAGCACTTCTTGGTATCTGCTCTAGTGTCTGGGTTTGGTATGTGGGATGGATCCCCAGGTGGGGCAGTCTCTGGATGGCCTTTCCTTCAGTCTCTGTTCCACACTTTGTCTCTGTATTTTCTCCCTTGAATATTTTATTCCCCCTTCCAAGAAGAACTGAAGCATCCACACTTTGGTGTTTCTTTTTGAGCTTCATGTGATCTGTAAATTATATCTTGGGTATTCCAAGCTTTGGGGCTAATATCCACTTATCAATGAGTGCATATCATATGTGTTCTTTTGTGACTAGGTTACCTCAATCAGTATAATATTTTCTAATTCCATCCATTTGCCTAATAATTTCTTGAAGTCATTGATTTAATAGCTGAGTAGTACTCCATCATACAAATGTACCACATTTTCTGTATCTGTTTCTTTGTTGAAGGATATCTGGGTTCTTTCTAGCTTCTGGCTGTTATAAGTAAGGCTGCTATGAACATAGTGGAGCATGTGTCCTTGTTATATATTGGAGCATCTTTTGGGTATATGCCCAGGAGTGGTATAGCTTGGTCCTCAGGTAACACTATGTACATTTCAAATGTCATCCTTTCTGGTTTTCCCTCCATAATGACCCAATTCCATCCCCCTCCCAATCATATGTGTGCTTCCCCATCCATCCTCCCCACTCCAACCTCACTGCTCTAGCATCCTCTTACATTGGGGCGTCAAGCCTCCACAGGATCAGGGCCCCCCCATTTGATTTCAGATAAGGCGGTTCTCTACTACATATGTAGATGCAGCCATGGATTCTTCCACGTGTAGTCTTTGGTTGGTAGTTTAGTCCCTAGGAGCTCTGGGTGGTTAGGTTAGTTGATATAATTGTTCTTCCTAAGGGGTTGCAGTCTCTTTCAGCTCCTTCAGATAGCTCCTTCCCCTAACTCTTCATTGTATTCTCCAGGCTCAGTCAGATGGTTGGCTGTGAGTATTTGCATCTGTAATAGTTGGATACTGGCAGAGCCTATCAGAGAACAGCTATACCAGGCTCCTGTCAGCAAACACTTCTTGACATCAGCAATAGTGTGGAGGTTTGGTGTCTGCAGATGTGATGGATCCCCAGCTGGGTTAGTCTCTCAGTTGCCATTCTTTCAGCCTCTGCTCCATTTTTTTTTTGTTTGTTCCTGCATTTCCTTTAGATAGGAACAATTCTGATTAAGTTCCTTTCTTCTAACAAGTAATATTTTTATTTTGTTATAAACCTGAGCTGAGATTATGTGTATCTTGATTCAGAAACATCTTGAGACCAATGACCAATGACCACTTCCTGAATCTTACAAGTCAGTTCTTTCTCTCCTGCAAGGATTACTTCATCTGACAATGCCCTGGCCCTTTTGAAACCTCCCAGCAATGTGGGATGTTTCGGCCCTCAATTAGGACACAATATATTTGCAGCTTAAAGCTTTAATTTTCATGCGTGGAGAACTTGGGGAAGAAATCATTAAATTCGAAGAGGGTCTCATGAGTATTTCTGGAATTTCTTTAATTTAGTTTAGTCTTACTTTAAACTGAAAACTATTTTTAAAAAAATCAATAAAATAAGATAAGAAAGAAAAATAAAAGAAAGGAAAGAAGCTGACAACCACATAATAGGCTTCATTGGGAGAAACATATACAGTAATTCCACATCTTACTTTCAAGCTCAATTGGTATTTTGCTCAACACGAACTACTCAAGTAGTAGTCAAATGAACGAAGGATAATGAAATGATAAAGAGCTCTTAATATATCATCCTAAATTTGGAATGCAGATAAAAAAGAGAGCTAACTGATGACAAGCCTAAAAGCAAGGCTGTCCAGACATTAATATTTATCATGTTCAAGGGATACTCAGCAACTGAAGTATCTGGTAGAAGAGTGAAAAATGTTAATACCTAAGAGACACAAATTGCCTTTCAGTAAAATTGTCTGCATTATCTAACAATCAGGAGTAATTATACTTCAGATAATTATAAGTATTTTACCCTTCAATGGAAGTACTTAATAAAAAGACAATCTGTTACTTGATTGTTAAGATTTAACACCTCCCATCTAACAATGAATTAAGCCAGTCCATTTCTCTTTTAAATCATCTCTATCCATAACCCTCTGTTTCTTCACAATATGCTATATATTATTGTTCTATTTTGGTCAGTTGTCATATCTTGAATACTCTAATAAAATTCCTCAATGTTTTAAAGATTAATCCACTGATTACACAAAATCTAAATTAAATTTTCTGAAAGATTTTACTAATATTATTTACATCATGAAAATGAAGCAATAGCAAATAAAATATCACTGAAACCAATAATGACTGACAATAGTCATTCCAGTCAGTAAAAATTAGACAGAATCTCAATTTCCTCTGTAATGGATAATAGTCTGTTCAAGAGGCTTTTCTTAATATGAGTCACACTAAAAGCTCCATCTCCTTACAAATCATAATATGTCTTTGACTTGACAAGCTTATAACTTTTTATTTTGAATATAAGATGCATATTTACAGTTTATCATTATGATATCCAACTCAATAATCTTCTTATATTTCCTCCAATTCCTCAGGACAATTTTCCCTTCCTAACTAGTCCTACTACTATTTCACATCTTTATTTGTGCAGGCTGAATGCAGTAAGAACGATAGCTGCCCTGAGTACGTGACTGCCAAGGCCATGATCATATGCAGAAAATGTTATGTAGAACCACTTCTTTCCATTCTCCAGGCCTTGTAGTCTTCTGATGTTCTCTCTCCTCCTACTACTATTTCTGTGTATGAGAGAAGGTATTTAGGTGTCTGATTTAAGGCTGAGCAGTCAGAAGTCACTTGTTTTCAGCATGCTGACAAGTTTTGAATCTCTGTAGGAACTATTTAACATTGCAAAAGACAAAGAGGAAGAAAGAGAGTAGGATGCTGAGGAGGAGGGAGAGGAGGATGAGGACAAATAAAAGAAACACCTCCAACCATGGTGAAAGCAGCAGGAACTTTTAACTAGAAACATTAATTTTTAGAAGATGAAGTACATATCCACTTGTTGAAATGAAAACCTGCCACCGCATATTTTTGATTGGTAAATTTAGCTGAGTGACTTGCATTCATTTGAATTTATTTTGTTGTACTTTTAACATTCATGGATGCTTTGTCTGCTTGCACATCTGTGCACCACATGTGTGAATTCAGTGCCCACAAAGGTGTCAGAATCCCTGGAATCTGAGTTGCAAATGATTGTGAACTGTCCTGTGGGTAGTGAGAACCTCCAGAATAGCAGTCAGTGCTCTTAAGAGATGAGCCATCTTTGCAATCCTGTCTTTGTATAAATTGAAATGTTAGTGAAGCATCCAAAGAAAAGTGGGTTTTGCTGTTGTTCTAGTTGTAGTGGTGTTGTTTGTTTGATTGGTTGTATAATAATATAATTATTGAACACAGATTTCTCTAGTTGTGGTATATTTTCCAATTTTTTAGCTCTTCCTTTATTAACCTGTTTATCCATCAGCCTACCTAATATTTCCCTTTACATCTTATGCAAGTCCAGAAGATTTTAACTTCCTATGTGAATTTTCAGTTGTTCATAGAGGCAGATAAAACCATTAAGACCTTAACCAACTTAGAGTTTTCTACAACTGATAATTTTAATTTGCACATCTCTGTTTCTCTATACATTTACACAATGAAGTGTTACTGAGATATCAAAAGATGACATCATGAAATTTGAATGCAAAGGAATGGAACTAGAAAAATAATCATCCTGACTGTGATGAATCAGATTCCAAAAGACAAATATGATCAGTGCTTAGCCCAGTCATCACTAGAGAGACTTCCTCTGGCACCTGAAGAAAGAAATGCAGAAACCATGGCTGGAATTTAGGTGTCTGGTATGTACCTTTGGGAACACTTAAAAGGCAGGGATGGAAGAATTATAGAAGCCAAAGGGGTTAAGCATACCATGAAAAAACAGCCTATACAATCAACTAAACAGGGCGTATAGGGGCTCATGGAAACTGAAGAAGCAATCATAGAGCCTGTATGGATCTGAGTTAGGTCCTCTGCATGTATCTTGTACTTGTGTATCTTGGTGTTCTTGTGGGACCCCTAACAGTCCCACAAGGGACTGAACATTGTCTCTGACACTTTCGCCTGCATCTCAGGTCACCTTTACTCCTATTAGGTTGCCTTGTCCAGCTCTGATATGAGTGTTTGTACCTAGTCTTATTGTATCCTGTTGTAGAGTGAAAAATTATAGATGCTGGGTATATAGAATCCTTTTTAGACATATAAAATATTCTTTAGGCTTTCTTTATAAGGACATGGAAAATTTCCTGAGAAACAGAGCCATAAAGCAAGTTAAGAATGTGGACAGGCTAGTTACGGGAACTGGCTAGAATGCAAATTAGCCAGGTGAAACCAAGCTGAGAACCAAGCTGAGAACCAAGCTGAGAACCAAGCTGAGAACCGCAGTGACAGGGTAAGGCCAAAGTGACAGGGCAGGACCACATTCTTGAGAAAGATAAGCTTATAGAGAGTTTTCACGTGACTCTGACTCACGTAGGTAGGTTGGGTTCCTTTGGAATGTTCTGCTATTTTTATGTTATGCCACCTTAACAACCCCTCATCCCCCTCCCTATTCCTTGGTTTGTGGTTTTTCCCCTTTAAAACCCGTCTCAAACTGGTTGTCGGGGTCAATTCAGCTCCTGCGTGGGAATACGAATTGACCAGCAGCTAGCTGTCACATGCCCTAATAAACCTCGCTATTGCTCTGGTACACGGTGTCTCGAGCAGATTACTGGGTGATCGCAACTTTCTGAGACTTGAGTGAGGGTCTCCCCTCTGCAGAGGTCTTCATTGTTATCTCATGTTCCATTGTTATCTCTCGGATGTCTGCTGTTTTCTCAATTAAAATGTAGGAGGAATAGATTTGGGAGAGAAAAGAGATAGGGGCAGGGACTAGGAAGAGTAGAGGGAAAAATGAAGTGATAATGTACTGTATCAGAGAAGGATACAAAAATAATAAGAAACAACAAAAACAAAGAACAACAAATTTAAACAAAAGCCACTGCTCTAAACAAGGAGAACTATGTATATATCTAAAATGAGTTAATAACTTACCTGGAAATGTATTGAAAAATCCTTTCTTTAGTGATGATTCATTTTGAACCTCTGAGTTTTTTACTTTTATGATAGTAATATCACCTAAAGTGCTTTTGTTCAATTTCTCTAACACTTAAATCACAATTTGTATAGAAAAAATTGACTTTACAGGGGTGGATTTACATTGTTTGCAGTAACCTTTCAGAAAAAAGGAATCTATGAAAACAAGTAGGAAAGCTTTGGGAAACTTGTTCATCACAGATCTAACAGTATACCAATTTGCTCATCAGATCATACAAAGGCAACCCTACTGGAATCCACATTAGCAGAGTAGGCTACATAGTAACTTATTAGCAGTCAGTTTTTGAAGATAATGTACTTTTAAAAATTTTATATGTGAAAATAAAATTAGTTCCTTATTAAAGTTCACCGTGTTTCTTGCAGTTCTTGACGAACACAGAAAAACGTATTTGCCTTCTAATTACTTTGTGAGTCATTGCTGTAATCACATCACCATCCTTCTCTCTGGCCTCTAAACTAAGCAAATCTAATTCCTTTAATACCTCTGTTTGCCAGAAGGTTAATTAAGCCTGTTTCTTTCTCCTGACCATCTCTTGTGTTTCAGTCTTTCCTCTGCCCCAAAGGTCAGTATCTAAAACTAGACACAATTATAAAACTTGATTGACATAGAATATCAGAATTTCCTTTTCACTTCTGTGATAATTATTTTATTAAATACTACTTATTATCTTATTGGATTAAGTTTTATCATGGCATTTCAGTGAAGATTTCACCATATCCATATATGTTAGGCTTGGTCCTTCTTTATTTGTTTAATCTAGTTTGCCAGCATGTGAATATGTGAGCAAACTCTCTTCCACATCAGTTATGTGAAAAAACTCAAGACTACCTTGGAATTTGACCATTTCCCTCAAAGAAGACTATTTTAAAATGAAAATAAACTTTAACATATTTAACTGTAGATCTTAAAGCTTCCTTTTCCTAGCAGAGATAGAAATCAATAACCCAGTGTGACAAAACAATAATCATAATCATCATAATGATGATAAAAGCAATGTTTTGCTGTATACATATTGGGAGAATATTTTCTCCATAAGTCAACAGAGACATCAAGGGCCTTGGAAAAGACACAATCTATTTAGGAAGAACTGAAAATCTTCACAAATTATACATCCACTGGAAGGTTGATTACACAATGAACAACAGTTCCCAGAACTTCAGATCTAATACACTGTTCCACACATCATGCTCTTGTCACTAATTCCTAAGGACCCTAAATATTTTTTTTTTTTGTTTTGACATTCCTCTATTTCATCCCATTTTTTCACAGATGGGTTTTTATAATTTACAACCTCTTTATTTTTATTTTTTGTTTTCTAGTACTCTTAAGTTATCAAGTAATTTGCTGTGAGACAATGTCTCCTACTAACATCAAAAACCACACCTGTTGTCTTGGTTAGTTTTATGTCAATTCGGAACAAGCTATTGCTATCTGAAAAAATCTCAATCAAGAAAATGCTTCCATAAAATCTGGCTATAGACAAAACTATAAATCATTTTCTTAATTAGTGATTGATGAGAGAGGTCCCAGCCTACTGTGAATGATTCCATCCCTATGCTTGTGGCCCTGGATTCTAAAAGAAAGCAGGCTGAGCAAGCAATGAGGACCAAGCCTTTAAGTGTCCCTCCTCCATGGCCTGTGCATCAGCTTCTGCTTCCAGAGTCCTGCTAACTTTGAGTTCTTGTCCTGACTCCCTTCCATGAAGAACATTAATGTGGATGTGCAAACCAAATAAACCCTTTCTTCTCCAAGTGGCATTTAGTCACAATGTTTCAATATAACAATAGTAATCCTAATGAAGATACCTGCAAAGTCTCAAAAAAAAAAAAAAAACCATGACTACTCAAACATGAGCTGAACAAAGAGGACACTAACAAACTAACAAACATAGCAAACTGCCTAGGTAAAAGCCTAAGAGGCCTCAAGCCTACACAAATACTAGAAGCCACTGAGACTCTCTGGAAGCAAACGAGGTGATTCCCCCACAGTGATAAGCATATTAATTGGCTGTCCCATGCTAGATGATCAGCCCTAATAATGTACATTCAATTAACATTTAATGTCCTTAACAGGTTATATTTAAAGATAATATGAATACAGGATTACAAATATGCATGAAATAGCAAGTGATCAAAATGTAATGAATTTGAAGTAGAATAATTAATTTGAAGGAGATTGTGTTATGATTTGTAGAGACAAAAAGGACAGGCAAGATATAATTAAACTACAATCACCTAGATCACAAAAATAATACAATTGCAAAAATACACAGCAACAAAAACAACAGAAACAACAGGAGCAGAGATAAAAACAGAATCAAATTAGCATCTCAGTTCCTAACCTGAGCTGCTTTCTTGGCTGCTCTTGTTGATGGGATCTAAGCTGACAAAACGTTTATTCTTCTCTGTTGTTCTGGTCAGTTTTACCACAGCAGCAGATTAGTACCAAAGAGAGTATTCTGTTGTTTGTAAAGTAGGAGCTCTGGGAGACCTTGTCTACAATTTATTTCAGAGCTTATAGATTGGCAGAAAGAAATCAAATTATTAATGCAATTAAATCTGTACCTATAATTTATATCTAGGTTTTATATTTGTATCAATATAAAAATATTTAGGATTTGCAAGATGTGATTCATTAATAAACTATAAATGAATTTCTCTGATTTATTACAGTTCATATCTGCATTTTAGTCATCCACAGAAATTAGAAATATTTCAACAACAACAATGTCATTGAAGTCTGGGATTTTAAATATGAATGGCTGTGTTAAATTGCAACGGCATAGTTTTATTTATTCTATACAGTATTCTATTATGTGTTTCATTAATCTGTCAGGCATGCAGACTTTCCCTGTTCATTAGCTTCTTGTCATTTGATATACTATGTGACAGAAGAACATGAGGTGTCGTTCATTTTGTCTCAATGTTCTATGTTTGTGGGATTATGTGAGTTTGTGGCAGAAGTACTTTGTATTGTGGTGGATAAGAAGTTGAAAGATTGCGAATATAGGAAAGACATGGGAAGACATAGAATCTCAACAATTTTCTTTATCTAAAAGATTCCATCTCCTAAGTTTCCCCTCCCTCCAATAACTCCGTCAGATTTGAAGATATTGAAGGATTGTTGTATTGATTTTATTAGAGCCTTCATATTCTATGACTGGAAATATTATCACATATGCACCCAGCTGCATCTGACATTAGACCTTTGGCATTCTTAATCATATTTTGTTGATTATCAAAGTTAATCATTATAACTGTTATTTTTTCCATTCATTGGCATCTATCCAAAAACCACAGAGTGCATCTTCTCTATTTACAAATTCCATTATCAGGGTATTTGTATCATGATAGTGTTGTGTTTCTGTTTGGTTATACTCATGTTTCTACATGACTGGCTTTCCTTATTAGATAACATTAATGATACTTAAGTATTTTATGTAGCTACCATACCTTTTTTACTGGTTCAGTAAGTCACATAGATTACATATTCAGCTCATTACTTTGTTTATAACTGTTAACAAATATAGAGAAAAAAAAAGCAAATTAAAAGAGTAGAGATATACTTGGGCTACCAGCTCAGATGAATGCAGTCTTTCATGAGAAAGAAGGTATTATGTCATAAAAACTTAGCCCATGTTGCCAATCAGAGTGTGGTATCAAGGAAATCCTTGTGTTTTGTGGGGTTTGTAAGTTTTTTGCTTTTTCAGTCTGGACTTTATCTCTGGAGGCAGCTGAATTTCTGTGGTGTTTTTCCTCTTCATCGAAATACTTTCAGAAATCTTGTACAGATACACTGCCAAATTAATATCTTAAGTATTTATTCTTAGATAAAGTCTTGTTATTTTGAAAATGTATTCAAAATAATTTATCATAACTACCACACTGACTGTCATCTTTAAGGTATCTCCAGTATTTCCCAATATGTCTGCATCCCAATTTCTTGTCCACATTTTAAAAAAAATCAATGACACACTTATTCCAATAGATGCTACACATATGCACATGGGTGCAGCCATACACTGAGCATGAGAATTCTACTAAAGATTATACAACTAAAGAAAAGGGACTGTCTTTCCTTTAGTAGCTATCTTCTTCCAGTATCTCCTCAGAAGTAGGTGGGGCTTTGAAGCTCCCCAATCCATGCTGGATATGTTGTTTACTTGTAAACTCTTTAAAATAAAAATGTGTTACTTGTCCTTTAATTCCTTAATAGGTTTTTTTGGATTTATCAATTCATAAAATTAATTTTATTCATTTTTACCTGCTCTAGCAGTTCCCATCTCTCATGTGCTCCATCTTCCACTTGAAGCCTTCTCAATAAGTTCTACTTTCAAATCTTCTTTTGCATGTGAACCATAAAATTTAAGTAGAACTTCCTATCTGTGTTTTGGCGGGAAGTAACTTGCTGGAGCATAGCATTAGTGGCTACACTGTGGTGGAGGCATTCTTGATCCCTGACAACCTTTAATAGTCCCTCAAGGAATGATGGAGACTCGGGCAATCCATCACACATCTTTAAAGAAAATTTGACAGGATCAAACCTATACAAGTCTGGTCTTGACAAGCACAACTGGCGTGAAATTTCAGTGGGCATGGTATAGACTAGATGTCCTATGGTTCAATCATATGTCTTATGATCTAATCACACTGACAATGGAATCAATGATCGCATTCAACAGATAATGGGACTGTAGCATATTATTATAGGGAAGTTAACAAAACTCACTTTAGTTTGAGACATAAAACTAATAGAAATCATATTTCTATGTGATTTGTGATTTAAAATGCAAAGAAATTATTTTGCAGCTTTTTAGGAACCACTAGAAAATTTCCTCATAGCTAATATATGCAAAGGTGACATCTGTCTATATTAAGCATTATTATAAAATGTCTGTGTTAGTCACTTTTAAGTTGGTATTAGGAAAATGTCTGAGAAAAACAACTTAGAAAGAAATATGCATGTTTGGCTAACAGTTTAGAAGTTTTAACTCAGTTGCCTCATTCTATTGTATGTAGGCCTATGCTAATCTAGAGCATCGTGAAGAAGGAAACACTGAAACAGAGAAGCTCACCTAAGAGTCAAGCAGCAGCTAGAGAGGGGAATGTTCACATGATGAAGTGTATCCTCTAAAGAAATACCTCAGTTAACTGTATTTTTCAACACTGTGTTTCTTCGTTTGTTTTGATTTTCCGAGACAAGGTTTCCATGTATAACAGCCCTGGTTGTCCTGGATTTCACTTTGTAGACTAGCTTGGCTTAGACCTCCAGAGTTCTACCTGTCTCTGCCTCCCAAGTGCTGGATTCAGAGTCATGCCTCACCACACCTGACCCTATCAACTAATACTTAACTCCTAATGTCTTAATGAAAATGAATAGTACTAAAAATTTGGAAAATATATTTTTCAATACATGTAGCTTTTTATGGAAATTTTATGTTCAAATCATATTGATAATCCCACCTTTCATTTAAAGATATTTGCAAGTGAAATAACAATACTTACCACTTATTGATGCAGATTCAGGGCATTGATATCTTAACTATGACTAACTAACACAAACTTGGGAACATGGACAAAGAAGATTGCAATATCTCAGATGAGAATGAGTAGATACAAAAGAAGAGAGTACAATGATAATGATACAGGAAGGATAATGTGACCATAGAGAATGAACATTCAGGGCAATTGAAAGTGGTGTCTAATCATTGAGTCAGATTTGTATTACTTTCCCTCCTACTTTTCTCAGACCCAAACTGTGAAAGCCAGAATAATTACAATGAGGAAAATCTTTAGAAAGAAAAGTTCTCAAATTTAATTTCAAAGCAGAAAATTTTCAACTGCAACAGGCACTACCTAGAAGTAAAACAATGCAACTCTTTTTATTCCTTAAAGAGTATCCCTGTCTTAGAGTTGACATGCGATAGACTCTATATGTTAAAAAGAAAACAATTAGTAATTTTGACAGATTTATTGGTCTATGACAGTGTTACCACAATCAAGATAATGAGAGTTAATTATTAATAGAAAAAACATCAATATCTTCTCTTTTAGGCCCCATGACTACAAAAAGCAAGAGGTTTTGAGGTTTGAACTTGATTTCGGTTCCAAGTATGAATTACTTCCTGTCAGCAGGGTTCAACTTCAACCAAGAGAACAGCTGGTTATCCCTAGATACAATTCACTGGTACCCAGGAAACATTTTAAAAGAAAGCAATAGGTAACATAAAACAAGAAGACAGAGGTGAAAAATTTACAAAATTCTGTTCTCTGAACATGGCATGCTTGCTCTTTATATATCAAAGGTTTTCACGGGCAGCTTGTAACAGATCACAGCAGACCAAGACACTTCCAAGAAGGGAGCTTTATTCAGGAGATAGGAGGGAGAGTGGAGAGGTAGAGGAGTGGAGGCCGGCCATGACCATGTGGAGAGAGGGGGAGGGAAGGGAAGGGGAGAGGGGAGAGGACAACCTGCAGGCGCTGGGTTGAGGAGAACAAGAGTAAGAGAGAGAGAGGAGGGGGCAAGCAGCCCCTTTTATAGTGGGCAGGCCTACTTGGCTGTTGCCAGGTAACTGTGGGGAGGAGCATACCTGGCTATTGACAGGTGACTGTGGAGGTGGAGTTTAACAGATTACTAACATTCCCACATTTTGGTTTAATTAAAAAGAAAAATTAGAAAGAGGTGACGGTGAAGCAAGAATAGGGTTGTCGTGATATCTGGCTACTTCCTGCTGGCATTGGGGGTGATGTGTCTTTAGGAGGAACCTAGAAGAACAGATATGGGAGATGTTTGTCCAGTCTTAGAAGAGCTCGCTGTTTTCTGTTGTCCAGGGTCTGTGGAGCGAGCCATCTAAGGATAGGCCAGAAGAAACAGGTCCAGTAGAAGCAGCTGTGTGTGTGACAGGAGATGGAACATTTGGAAGTTGCTTCTCTGGAATTGTTCTGGATGTACCTGGACTTGACAAGATGTAGGAAATAAGATTAAGAACACTTGGAGAAAGATTTTTTTTTTAAGAGATGTACATTTGAAACCCAGAGGGATCCCACCCTTTGTAATAGGTAGAAAGTGGGAATTTTAGACAGATGTACTTATCTGGATGACATCCATGAGAGGTAGATCTGAGTGGGTTTCCTGTAGCTTATAAGTTTACAAAACAGATAACAGCATTAGTTAACAACACAAGTAGTCTTTCAACTGAGTTTAGGTAATGAGATAACAGATAATATCTGTGAAAACTTAGCTGTCAATGTAATCAGAAGTCTGATAAAGAGTAAACAACAATCTACCAGTTATACATTATTTTAAAAAAATGACAGAGTCCACTAGCCAACAGTTCCCATAGTTTCCATAGTCTCCTGGGTGAAGTCAGTTTGGCTTCCAAGTGCTGAAAACGTAGAGCTTTTTTTCTTTGGAATGGATACCCGTGACATGAGAAACGACTTACCTTGGTTTGACTTAGCTAAGTCATTTGACTCAGAGTATCCAGTCTAGCCCACTGCATTTGTTTGTATACAATCCAGGCTGTATGTTCTAGGAGTCCAGTGTCCAGGTCTTCTGAAACCATCTTGGGTAACTGTTAGAGGCTTTGGGCATTCTGTTGGCCATAAACTTAAAACATACTATCAGCAGACTTCTGACAAGATTGAGAGCCATAAGGATTGGGTGTAACTGAATAGAATAATAGCAGTAGTAAAAATCTATCAAGACAGAGCCTTTCCTATCTCATCTTAAGTAACTTTGGCGGGCTGTGTAGGTAGAGAAAAGCACATTTTTGTATTAGCAAAGAAATATTTGGCTAGGACCAGAATAAGAAGGCTAGATCATATGGCTGGCAGGTTGGACTATGAACCACAGTTGTTGCAGGTGGGTCAGGTCTGCAGGCAGCAGCATGGCTGCAGGGCGGGACTTCCTGTTGTCAACCGGAAGCTGCTGCCCAGTCACTCTGGCAACTGCAGTTAGGAAAAGTAAGCATGTTCCATATCACCACAACCATTATTTTTTGTGGCGGAAGGCACTAACACTTTAGAGGTCCCAGGCAGCAGGATGTAAGGGGAAGACCCAGAGCAGAGCTAAGAACCACAGAGGGAAGGGAGCAGGCAAACTGGCAGGACAGGTCGCAGAGGAGGTGAGGGGAGCTAGCTGGGCCCTGGACCCACTGCTTCTCAGGCAAGGTGCTAGAACTGAAGTTCCAGTTGGCCCGCAAATGACAAAGGAGGTGAAGGGGAAAAGTCGCGAAAGGCTGGCCCTTGGAAGAGACACCTGGGGACTATGGTCCGAGGCGGTGCTCCTGAGAGAAAACAGTAAAGGCTCACCCGTGGAAGAAACACACTGGGGAGTACAGTCGGAGCGGGTGCTCTTGAGGTAGAGAACAGTCTGTCCAGGCCTGGCCTGGGGTACTCAGCAGCGAGAAACTGTCTTGAGAGGAAGAGGGGAATTGTCTCATCCAAGGGGAGCATCCTAGAGAGGTTCAGGGAAGGACAGGGTTTGCTCTAGCTCAAGAAATCTTTCTTGGGAGTTACCAAGTGGTATAGCAGTGGCATTGTGTCCATCTTGTACAGGTCACAGTGGATGAGGTACGGGGGCTGCACAGGTCTTAGGGTCCCCGAAGTGGAAGTCTTCGTTTCCAGGGTTTCAGCACCAATAAAAGGTTTTCACACGTGCAGCTTGGACAGATCACAACAGAACAAGATGGTTCCACGAGGGGAGGTTTATTCAGTAGATAGGAGGGAGAGTGGAGAGGTAGAGGAGTGGAGGCCGGAGGAAGGGAAGGGGGGAGGGGAGAGGACAACTAGCAGGCGCTGAGTTGAGGAGAAAAAGAGTTAGAGAGAGAGGAGGGGGCAAGTAGCCCCTTTTATAGTGGGCAGGCCTACCTGGCTGTTGCCAGGTAACTGTGGGGAGGAGCATATCTGGCTATTGCCTGGTGACTGTGGAGGTGTAATTTAACAGATTACTAGCCACATGAACTTGAGGAAGCACTCAATGGCAACACAAAGATCCACAATAGACCAAGCTAGGCAAAATTGTACCATGTAGAAGGTAGGGCTACTAGGAGGCCACAGGTCTATGTGAACAGCTTCTGACAGTTGATACTTACTAGGGGAGAAAGGGTCATTTTTGTCTAGTTGGACCAAAGAAAGATTGTCCATATCCAACTACTTGACTCCAAGGTCAAGTGCATGTGGGCACTACTCACTGAACTTGGCAAAAGCTGCTCACCTTTGTGGTTGAATTAGGGGAAAGCTATAAGAAGCTGAGGAGGAGGGCGATCCTGTAGGAGAACCAGCAGTCTCAATTAACCTGAACCTTCAAGATCTCTGAGATACTAGAATATCAAACCAAGCAATGTACACCAGCTGATATGAGGCCCCAAACACATATACAGCAAAGTATTGCTGGGTCTGGATTGAGTCAGAGAAGATGCACTTAACCCTCAAGAGACTGGAGGCCCCAGGGAGTTTAGAGGTCTGGAGGGTTAGGGGTGATCGGTGAGTACATCGTTGTGGAGACAGGGGGAAACAGAGGAGGTACAGAATGTGAAACAGTCTGAGGGTGGACTGGGAGGGGAATAAAATCTGGAGTTTAAAATAATAAATAAATAAATAAATAAATAAATAAATAAATAAATAAATAAATAAAAAAGTAAGACCTGACATTTGGAAGCAGATGTGTTAAAGAATTAATTCCAAAGGGAGGTTGGAGGGAAAGTAAATAGAGGTCAAAAATGAAATAAACTACCTGTGTGAAATTTTCAAAGAACAAATTAAGACAAACACAAATACATTTACTAGAAAAATGTTTTTAATGAGTTATCAAGATGGGCCATTCAGCAGAAATGATTACCATGGAAAATTGAAGTCCTGCGCTCCCCAAGTTATCTCTTTCCTTCCTTATGTATATCATTGATGTGCATAAGCCTCCTGCACCTGTAAATTGCATTGTTTGATTACCATTTTTACTCAGTAAAATCCTTCATACTCCTACTGAATATGCTTCTTTTACCTGTTCCATCTCATCTGTTCATCCTCAGCAGGTAAAATGTGCCTTTCAACTAGTCAAAAATTTTATTTACAATCATGTAATGTGCATTATTTGTAGTCTTAGCCTCTATTATTTTGTGTAAATGTTTTAATGTTCAACTATTATTTTTTCATAAACAATCCCAATTATATTGCTAATACAACTTGGTTAGATAATAATAGACTAATTTAATAGTCTATTAGACTACTATCATTAGTAGTAGACTACTATCATTATCACTTATTAATTGACATTAGAATTGTTTTGGTAATTGTGTGTTTTATCAAGAGCAGGATCCATGTGCAGAATGTAGACAAATATTTCCTTTACTAATTCACTGTCAATAAAAGCATATGAATAGCGTAGCTGCACCATCTGGCTACCACATGGTTTACAAGAACGATGCGAACCCTGACAACCTCATACTTTAAAAATGGTTTCTCAAAGATGTTTATCATTTTATATTCACAGCAGTAGTGGGAGCAAATTCTGGTTCCAATCAAACCTTCACAGTATTTGGTACAATCATCTTTTTAAAATATTAATAATTTAAAACAGCATGTCATAGCATCCTTTGTGTTTAATTAGCAATTCATTAATTAATGACTCTATTTGATCTTAAGGGGTATATTGGCAACTGACTAAAGACTAGACATGTCAGGTGCATAAATTAGAAGTTATTCTAATAAATTATTGAAATTCTAAATGTTAAATGATTATACAAAATGTCAGTTCTAACTAAATTACTTCACAGTTTATGAATTCTGTAAAGATTTTCTGACTTAAAAATGTAGTAAATCAATTACTTGTTATTTAGCTAAAAACAGAAAAATTTACTAATACTTTACTTTTTTTAAGGAAAACATTTTTACAGAAAATGTTAATTTTCTTATACCACTATATCATGGTAAGGAAATAGGTACTTTGCTGAAAATATTGGATACAAAAAATGACCTAATATCTTTGGAAAATGCTTTGAACATTTGAAAACATGTTTGATATGTAATCCCATCATACTGAATGTGATGCATGGTTTATTATCTGACCTTTAAATGAACATTAATAGAATTATCAACACAATATGAGCACAAAATTGCTTATGAATTAGTTTGTGATAAATTAAAATCTTCTATCAAGAAACTGAGATATATAACAGTTTTATACATGTGAATTTACATACAATGTTCATAATGGTCTTTTTATTTATGTTAAGCAATTATTCATATATTTTTTGCAGTTTTTAACATGTTATACACAATCTCCCATAGGTATTCACTGGTTCAATAAGCATCTTCAGTAGTATTTTTAAAGGATGGTTTACAATGACAATAGCCACAATACATTTCCAGTTTGATGAATGCAATTGCTTTCACACTGCATTAGGCCTCTTGAATTATTGATCTAATGAGGAAGAGGCATGTATTAATGGTGATTAAACATTAACCCTCAAAATTAAGATTTCCTCAGCATCCCGTTTTGTCCATGATAAAGAATAAAAACTCATACTATTAATTCATGTCAAAATGACAAAACATAAATTCAGAGAATTATTTTTTTCTGAACTCATAAGCTCTGAGAATCTTAATTAGTTTTAGTTGTTATGCATTCAAAATTTCCCTTTAAATTGTGAATGATAGAAAAATAAAAAATCCTGATGGCCATGTTCAAAAGACTGCTGCACATGTTTTGTCATAATTTTCAAAGACTAAAAAATATTAATTTTTCTAGACAGAAGTTTAATATGTACTACCTTTCATGTAGGTTTATTATTTTATATGATTTATTTTTATATCTGTAATATATAATATTATTTTTAAGGTACATACAATTCATTTTCATTACAACATTTGTTGAAATAAAGTATAAAGATATCATTAAACTAAACTCACTGAAAGTGTAGAAAGGAGACAAAAAGATATAAGCAAAAATCTCGTGAAAAATTGTACAAATTCAATGAGGAATGCTGTGTTGTTTTGAGATCCAAGTGAAACTGATGTCAAGATGCATAAAGTAATAAAAATTTCAAAAAAAAACTCTGAGGAGAGATCGTTAGGACACTTGAGTAGATAATCTAGAAGCAAATGATCCCTTTAGGTTTATACATGCTCATCAACATGCTTGACTTGAATTTAGAGTGTTTTAGTTTATATTTTGCATGCTTGTTTCCCATCTGATGGTACATCTTTAGAACTTTTTGCGGCTTCAGGAGATGGCGTCAGACTGATTAAAAATAGGTCACTTATGGTAGAGATTTGAGAAATAACTATGTGCAACTTATCTTTTTTCTCTATTTTCTTCCGTGTTAAAATCAATGTATAGAGCTTCCTCTGCAAATTTTTGCTTCCATTCACTAAGCTGCTTCACTCATCCCTGCCATGATGGACTGACATATTTTGAAAGTATAAGTCACAATAAATCTTGAATCACTTAAATGTGTTTCCACGGAATATTGTTGCATCCTATCTAAAAAGAGTAGACATGGCATAATGGTGCATTTGTCTAAGTGTGTACTATCTAAATCATTGCTTCTTATCTCAAATTCTATCCCAAATTATAGATTTCCTTATTCCTTGACCCTTTCTCACAAGGTTCTCTCTTAGAAGACTAAGATATTTTGTCACTGAGTACAGAATATGCATTCTTCTTTATCAGGGTTACATTACACTAAATGTACTTGTAATATCATCAATCCATTTCAGCACAAAAATGTTGCTATATTTAGAAACTTTCTCACAGTTTGCCTTAACATTTGGATAATTACTGTCAAAATAGTGTAATGCAATGTGCATATATTACTGTTCTTGGTTTGCTTTTTTTCATAAGTTGTTTTGTTATTCATTTTTAATATAATTGTATTGAATTACTTGTTTCTGTGCATAGCTGAGACTTTTATATCAGCCTACTTTATTTCATTTTATCGATAAAATATTATATGGTTGAAAAATTCTTGAGTACACTAGGAAGGGGGAATTCTTGAAAAGCACTCTCTTTCTCTGTTATCTTTCTCCTTATTTACATCTTCTTGCATAGAAAAATACATATTTTATCCTGATTCATAACAAAAATGAATATAATGCTTTTCTCCAAAGAAATAGAAATGTAATTTTAAAAGTTTTAGAGAATACTGAGTTATAGAACATACCTTTAATGCTTCAGCCTAGAAGGACAGGCAGGCAGATTTCGGAGAATGGGGTCAACCTGCTCTACAGGATTAATTAAAGGACAGATTGGGCTACATAAAAACCTATTTTGAAAAATCAAAATATTAATAATAATAATTGATAATTAATATAATATATTATTAGTATCATTATTTTTGTGAATCAAATCATATTTGTAGGTTCATAATGCCTGAAAAACACCCCAAGGAATATAATTTGTGTTGCAGTTTGAATAGTAAGTGCCTTCTATAGGCTAACAAATTGTTGTTCTTAACTGGATAGCATGGTTGTTACCATCTTCTATTAAACACTATGAACCGTATAGTTTTTGATATATGCAGAGTATTATAGTTATATGTGGACAACCTACTATAGTGGTACACTACTTCTTTTGTCCAGTTGTAATTAGTACCCATTTGTTACTGCCTAATCAACTCTTGCATTTCTCAACTTACTCTGAGCTCTCCAAAATTACTCTAGGAATATGTATCCAATGCAAAAGCATAAACATCAAGAAAACCCAAATGTTTATTATAAAATATTTTAAACTTTCAAGGCATTCTATACTTATGGAGAAAATATATTTTGTGTATATTAGATGTGATATGGATACTGAATCCATTATCTTTAGAGTTTTCTTTACTTGCAGGTCTTGGAGGTAGTTATAATCAGTTCCCTTGGGGTGGAAGAAAATTCCATTTGCTTGTATACTTGCTGGTTGGTTGTTATTTCTCATTCATTACTTTTCATGCAGAAAGATAAGAAAATTTTGAAGAATTCTATGGTGGTAATGATAGTGTCTATTTTTTGGTTGTAAATCAATTGAAGTCATGTTAATTTCATTATACAATATGTCTTTATTTCCCACAAGCCTCCATCTCTGTAATAAATTCAACTTTGATTTAATAAATATAATACATTCACCATTACAAAAACATGTTGCATAGAAAACAGGCTACATACAGGAGAAGATAGAATGAGTGAGAGAAAGAGAAGGAGTTGGAATATTAGAACTGATTCCCAAAGTTAGTTAGAGGCCAACCTGAGCGATTCAGTCAGAATTTAAGATGGAGTTTGCCTTTATTAAGGGATTACCTCCAATATCTGCACTCATTAGTCCAATGTTTCATCTTGCCACACCCTCTACAAATCCCAGAATGTCTTTCCTATGACCTTGTTTCTCATAAAACAATGTACATTTTGACACCAAGGATTATTAGGCATTGCTTATTCAATTACATTTTCATTAACGCCAATATCAGTAGTAGTTCTAATACATTCATCTATGGGTACTGATTCATCTTTTAAAGGTCTAAGAACTTTTGTTAGATTCTGCGTATCCATTTTTAAAACTAAAGTTTCAGTTAATACCTGTTTATAGTGGACATTTATCTATGTAAGATATCAAACTGATACTATGTTGGTAAGAGTAAAATAATTTTTTAAAAAAAAGAAAAGTTATGTACCCCAAATTTGCAAGATATAAATTTTACTTCAGTGTAACTAAGTTAAGATTCAGTGAAGACCTGTTAGCCACATCCTTCACCAAATTATAATAAAAAGAGTTAGGAGGGGACTGTCTTTCATACTGGCCAAAGTTTAAGCATAGGATCTCAAAGGCTAACATTGTCCAAAAAGGCTACATCTACTCCAACAAAGTCACATAAACACCCAGTACTACCAATTCCCATTGGGACAAGCATTTTCAAACCACCCCAGTCCACTGCCTGACTCTTAGAGGCTTGTTCAAATACATGAGGCCATGTGGGCCATATCTAGCTGTAGCAAAATGCAAAATATATTTAGTCCCACTTCAAAAGTCTCCAGAATATATAGGAGTCTCAAGAATGTTAAAAGTGCAAATTTCAAAGACTCTTCTGAGAGTCACATGATCTCTTAGAGTCATTGTGGTCCCCTAAAAAATACAAATACAAAAGCAGATTATATACTTCATTACAATTCAACAACATTATAGTGAGGAGATACTGACCAAAGCAAGACAAAAAACCATCTGGGCAAACTCCAAACTCTGCATCTCTATGTCTGGTTTCCAACTTCTTTCAGCTTTGTTGACTTGCAACATATTTCTTCATTTGGGCTGGTTCCATTCCCAGTTAAGAGCTCCCCTGACAGGTATCTTCTGGAATCTCTAAAATCTTGGAGACTTCAAGGAAACTTCACATTCACAGCTTTGTCTTCACAACTTCAGTGTCTGTGATCCACACATGATCTTTTGGGCTCCTCTAATGGGCTTTGTCACTTCCCCAGTTCTACCCTTTATTGCACTCTAGGCTCTGGCTGCCTCCACTGGAGGAGGGGCAATGGTGCTGCTGTTCTTGGTGACCATCCTTTGGTACTGGCATTTCCAATACATTGGGTTCTTCCACTACAAACAGGCTTCACCAATAGCCTCTCAAAGGATCTCTTCATGGTTCCAGGCCTCACATGATTTGCATTATCCCATCAGCTCTGGGCCATCAACTGCAACTCAGGCTACAACTTTACCAATTTCCCTTTCTTGTCTATCACAGTGCCAAGCTTCAGCTGTTGTCCATGACCATTTTATACCCTCAAAACCAGTACCTAGTGATTTTTATACATTACCATGTCCAGCTGCAGCATGAGGTACAGCCTTGGCTATCTCTAGATCGTAGCTTCTTTGTGTTCTTAGAAAACACTTCCCAGATTTCACTTCATTGATACTGGTATCTTTTTAATCACTGCTAATTTCTTAGCTCCAGCTAATCAGTCTCAATTTTCT
This sequence comes from Grammomys surdaster, assembly GCF_004785775.1. Classification (NCBI taxonomy): domain Eukaryota; kingdom Metazoa; phylum Chordata; class Mammalia; order Rodentia; family Muridae; genus Grammomys; species Grammomys surdaster. The sequence goes on from NW_021620961.1 coordinate 3,290,736, forward strand.
CTGTTAAACCCTTCTATTCTTTACTATAAATTTAGATCTAAGTTGCTGAAGCTGTCATATTCTGCTGTTTTTGGACCTGGAACATGGCCCCATGTTCTATTATATCCTTCACTGCCTAGGCTTGGCTGTCCCAGAGACCTGCATGCTTCTGTCTCCTGAGTGTTATGATTAGAGGTGTGCACCACCATGCCTGGATCTAGGATTTTCATGGCCACAATTCCTTAAGGTGTCTGGGTCTTCCAGCCTCATGATATGGATTACAGATGTGTCATCCATTTCTGTATTGTAGTTCATTCCAGATATAGTCAAGTTGACAATTGAGAATAGCCTTCCCAATCCATCCCTTGTCAATTTAATACACAATCATATCTATGTCCAAATGAAAACAGATAAACAAACAAACATGTCATGATAATGCCTAGAGACTACCCCTTATTCAACTACAAACACATAAACAACAATTTTAGCTGAGGTCACCACTCCCGTAATCTCTTTACTCATTCCAAAGAGGATTCAGCTCCATACCACCTCCACTTTAATATTTGAAACATATATTTTACACTTTCCTTCTCAATTTTCTCCTTTTCATTAAAATACTCTGCATAAGAGAGAACTTTAGAAAACACACAGAGAATTTATAGAAGGCTGTTTTGATATTTCCTTTGCTAATATAATTAACCTAAATCTCTTCACTTTAGCCTCAGGCCAACTCTTAAGAGTGAAAAACAGCCACATTCTTTTCCAAAATATCACAAAAGCAGTCTCTATGTCACATACTAACATTCTCCTCCTCTGAAAACTCTTGAGTTAGGTCCCCACAGTTAAAGTCACCCTTATGACCAATATCTTCTATATTGCTATTAGGATGGACGATTAAGCCCCACTTAAAGCATTTAACTGCTTTCGAGAGTCTGACGATTCACATTCCTTCAAACAAAAACATGTCAACCCAATCATAGCAATTTCCTAGTATCTGGAATAAACTTCTGTCTTATTTATCATTTCAAAACTGTGAAGAGACACCTTGACCAAGGTAGTTCATATAAAGGAAAACATTAGATTAGGACTGGCTTAAAATTTCAGAGGTTCAGCTCATTATCATCATGACTTAAAGCATGGATCAAACAGGGATACAGAAATGGTGCTCGAGGATTTGAGTGTTCTACATCTTGATCTGAGGACAGCCAGGAAGAGTCTCCCTTTTCCTAGCATCTATGATGGTATCTCTTCCATAGTGGATGGAGCTTAGGCATAAGATCTCAAGCCATTTCAAACCACCACTTGATAAAAAACAAAAAACATGTATACCCTGAGTATCATTGAGAATTTGGGAAACTTGGTAGGAATAGTATTTTCAACAACCATAGGTGAAAATAAACTGGACTATTCAAGATTATGTATCATACAAAATTGTGTATGTTAGTCTCTGATGTTTTCTGTTTCCATAAACTATTCCGTATAATTATAACCAAGTATCACATCAAGGTCATCTAGGACACAAAAAGCTTTGGTTTTAGTTTTGGAGCTTTATTCCAAAATGGAAATGAGTGTCACTACCTCCAAAAATAATTTGTAAACCAGTAAGCACATTTATATTTTTCCATTGTGATGCAAATTGCCATTAAAGAGCTATGCAATGTTTTATTTTACCTAACAATGGAACTGAGACGTTCATAATTTGTAACATTACATTACAGAAGTATTACCACTACAGTAAATATTTCTAGCATCCTGAATAACAAATAGACATTTCTTAATAAACAAAGCATAAGCCAGGAAACCTTGTCAAGGTACTTTATTATATTTGAGAAAAAATGTTTCATAATTTTAATAAAAGCAAGATTATTTACAAACTCACACATTTGTCTTCCCCCAACATCATCACTATTAGTCAGTACTTTGGTTTTGACTCTTTATTGACTGATATTGTGAGACACACACTTTAAAGACCTTTCTATTTCTACTCCTGTCTTTCTTTTGGTTTATGTTAGACTTGAACAATCCAAATCTGAAGGCTTAATTTATTGTCATCTTCTGCAACATTTTATAGCACCTTTTCTTGTTTTATTATAAGCTTCAAAATTTCACTTAATTTTCTTTGTAGTCTACCATACATTTTGAAAAAGTTAATGACCACCGCTATCTGGGTTGATTTGTCTCCCCTATGTGCAAAATAACAAGCAAGTATTATTATGGTTTAACAGTTAAACATTTACCTAATGTTGCATTCATTGAATGCTTGTTCCACAAGGTAGTACTATTTAGACAACTTTTTCTGGGAGAGATCATTGGTTTTCTTATGCTCCATGGATATTGCTTCATGATATCATTACCAGACTTTTCATGTAATTCTCATTTGGTATGCTGACACCAAACTTATACAGAAGTCTTTCAGGGTGTATCCCTATCTTGGACTTTTAAAGTCTGGATATATAAGCCAAGTAAATCTCATTTTTTGATAAGCATTTTGAGACTACTTTCCTCAGAAATTTCTTTGGCACACAACACACTAACCCATTTTTTCCCCTTTTCTGAATTCAATCATCTAGAAAAATACTAGATTTTGAAGCTTACCTAGAATATACACACAATCTTCATACAACCTTTAGTCCCAAACAATGCAGGCAAGACTAGTTTGTAGAAGGGAGATACCATTTTGAAAGTGACATCTCATTGAGGGGCAGACAAAGTGACAAATCAGAAAGATTTGACAGAAGGAGTCAAATACAGGATATAGTCAACTCTCAAGAGGACAGACAGGTGAGGGCGGCTGTTTTGGAATAGTACTGAGAGTCAGTTCAGTTTAATCAGTGAATTGAGAGACAGTGCAGTGATGTAGATTTTATAGAAGCTCAGTACACAGATTTTATAGGCATCTTTTAGAGACAGGTTTAGACAGTTTTAGAGAGAGCAAGGTTGCAGTGAGAACAAGCTAGATGCAGGTGAAGACAGAAGGAACCAATTGAGGATCCAGAAGATTAGAACAGATAGCTAGAGTTATTTTGAGGATAAGCAAAGCAATTCAGTGAGAAGGTGAGAGAATTAATAATGAATCAGTCATCTTGGATAGGAGTTTAAGCCAGAACAGCTGAGTTGAATGAGTCAGTCAGAGTTCAGAAAGAATTAGAAAGGGAGAACTTATTGGGCAGTAAGCTTTAAACATGTTATTTGCATGAGCCAAATAAAATATACTTCTACAAAAAAATGTAATACTGTAAGTTTACTTTTGTTTGAAATATATACTTGTCAAATATCGATGAATATTGTGGTTGAATAACTATTATTATCTATATTTCAGAGATTTATATATACCTGGTGATATGTTTATTACCTTAGATAGATTTCTTTCTTCTGTTTATGGCAGACTCAACAATTTTCATCATCTTCCCATAGCACTGGCTTTCCTTATTATTTTTTAATTTATTCTACTTTATAGCAACATCTAAATGAGGTTTATTATTATGCTTTGTTGTTAGAATTTCTTTCTTTCTGGATTTTATTTTATTTCACTTCTCCATTCTTCAAATATCTCCTTTAGTTCTATAACTTCAAATCCAATTATTCTTACTATTCCCATTAGAAAGATATACTAAATCATATACTGATATGAAAAAAAAAAAACCCTCAGTTTTCTCTAAAAGGAAGGTTTTCAAGATTCACTTTAGTCAAAGGTGTGTGATCACAAATGCATTTTTAGTGTGTCCAAAGATCATGTAAATAGTTACAAGGTACTACATATAATTCCATAATTAAACTTTTTGTATGTTATCTTTTGCATTTCTTGCAAAATATATTTTTTATAGCTAAAATATCTTCAAAATGCATTTAAACTAAAGAAGAAAAGTGACATCATCATAATGATTCTGAAGCCATTATGTAATCTGACTGAAAACGAAAATATCCATGGTTGTGGCCATATAAAGGTATGACCTTATAAGCACTGTTATGAGGAAACTTAAAAAGGGATTATTCATAGTTAGAGTAAAACTCTTTAATTCCCTTAACAAAATATTCTACATTACATGATGCTTGTTTAATTAGCCAAATATTTGGATTATTCCTGTCAACTATTTCAATTCTTATTTCTTCTCCTAATTTTCCTATGTCTTATATTATTTAATGCTTTATTTGTACTGATCTATCCACTTTATGTAACTTCATTAATTCATAGATAAAATTTTATCTGAGGAAGACAGTTCCTCATAAAGTACACCATCGATATACTATCTACACTGATCCACAGACCAAGGCACATGACCACACATATGCAATTCCTGCATGGACAATTGGAGAGGATATCAGGACATAGTTTCTGACCTTGGAGTAGAACTAGCCTATTCCTTAGGTTTCATGTGTACTGATGGTTGCTATGCCTAAGGATTGTTTGTATACTCATGTATATAATAATCCTGTTCTCCTTCAGGAAGTATTCTCCCTGCCATGGTTATCTGGGAACGTTTTCCCTGCCAAAGTTAAGTACTCCATGATAATTAGAAATAGTATAAGTCAAGGAGGTAATGGTATGTCTAGTGTCCTCAATCAAAATAATAAATGCTGTGACTTTCAAGACAGCCCTTAAGGCTGTGGGAAATAACTCTGAAAACAAGAGTTAAAAAAAAATTTCTCAACTATGCAAAATGTAATAATGCAATATGAATTGTATGAGTGGCTTCACAGAGATAATAGAACAAAGGTAACTGCATTATGATCCAGCTTGTGAGAATGAGTATGTATTAAAAACTATTAGTCACTCACAGAGTAATTTACTCACCATGACAACTTCAGATGTCTTCCTGCTACTTGATAATATAGCATCATGCCTTATGATTTCTGCATAGCATTTGTGGATCATTGATTCACTTCACTGACTTTCTTTCTATCCTGTCTATAATTCTTCTGCTGTATTTTTAAAGCTGTACAATATAATATTCTTATTCACTTTTTCTGAGCCCAGAATAGCTTTTTGACAGATAGAAGATATTTAATATGTATTTTTAGAAAAGTGAAAAAGAATGAATTGAAGCATGTGTCTGAAATCATAAATGCACCGTGAATAGCATTTTTAATATGTGCATTCACTCTATGGATTCCCATAGGAATATTCTGAACAATTACTAGGTACAATTTAGTTGTTCAATAAATATTATGTACTTTATTCTTGTATGAAGTAATATATTTTTAATTGAAACTCACGAAATCTAAAAAATGTATATTTTTATCTTTTTATGGGATCAAAACTTCAGTGTTTTGAATAAACTAAAAAAATATAGGCAGCATACAACACTGAAGTGGTATTTTCCATTAAAGCTTTTGGCAGTAATATGTGTGAATTACATTTTCTTATCTAATGATTGCATATAAATCAACTTGAGTTTTAAAATATCTTTAAATTACAGCTGTTAAAATCATTTGCATTCTTTTATTGAAACATTATAGTGAAGCAAAAAATTCTATAAAGTGGTCTTGAGTCTTTCAATAACTCTATCTTGCCAATTTTCTGTTTATAATATGGCTCATTCCTTTAAATGCGTAGAAATCTATATTATTGTCTAAAATTTTTATGTATTATCATGATCCAACAGCCATTAATAAGTGAATCAATGATCCATGTTTTTGCCAGCCTAATCTTTATTATATCCCAGTATTCAGGGCAAATACTGTCATTCATCCTCAATGACAAATAAATTTTAGACCAAGTGAGGATACATTGTGGAGAGAAAAGAAGAAAGAAATAGATTTAATAAATATTAATATAAGATAACAAAAGCAATGTAAAATTTATATGTCAACTAACTCACTAAAAGATGTGCTTAAATATTTTCTTATTTTATGAAGAGTTCAAATCTATTCTCTCTTTCACAGAAAATCAATTATCAATGTGATCTAAGAATATAATTCAGCAATGAGGAATGCTATTACCAGATCATCAAAATGTGTACCAGTTCTTCTGGAAGAAAATATAGCTTTTGAACATAGTAGTATATTGTAGATGTCTGATGAACTTTAAAAAGTTAGACACTATTGATTCCAGCTGAATAATTCAGTTCAGGTAATAGAAGAGTTCTTATTATTAGCCTGCTTGGTTTGCATCAAACCCATGACATTGGCTTGCTTCCCAGAACTCCATATTTTAGAAATAATTTTAATTCATAAATATGTTCTGAACAATCAATGTCTTAAGTAAACAGTAAATATTTAAATAGTATTCACCTTTATAAATTAATTAGGCTAGCCTTTCTCTATAGACACCTAAATATTCAATACTTTAATTTAAGTTTTATATGAACTTTAGACAAATCTGAATATTTATTCATTGAAACACTGAAATTTTTGTGTAATTTCAGTTAATTCAGTTAGCTTTAGTATTTTATGATTATAATGTAAGGAATATTTTTAGCAAATGCACTTTGTATGACTGTTAATCAGAATTCATTTCTAATGAAAATCTTTGATTTTTATGAATTTAGATTGCAAATGTGAATTCAGTATTTTCTGAAGTATTGTGAATAACTATTCTATTTCAAAATTTGTCCTAAACATAGGTAAAACTTAAAAAATTTTTTGAGAAAATAGATATGAGGGTTATTAGGACAATAATTCTTTATCTTGGAACAATAATGCTTAGCCTGCCAAAGCTTTTAGGGTTAAAAAAATTAAATATAATAAATTATTATAAAAAGATTTTTCATTGCAGACATTCTAATTACAAATTTCAGTCAAGTAATGAGTGAAAGTTTTGTCTTAACTTCAATGTTATGAAAGTTAACAAATTTTTGTTTCTTGTCCTTACTTATTATATTGTAAAAGTGTCACACACAGTCACAAACACAGACAAGCTTTAATTTCATTATGTATGTTCATCTGTTTTTCTTATGAATTAACAAAAATTGAGGTAAGACTAGAGATAGCTACATAATCTTAAAATAGTCATATTTTCAAAGAACACAATGTCTATTATTAGATTCTGATTTAACTTAGAATATTAAAATATTTTAAATTCATTATTATTATCATTATTATTATTATTATTATGTGATTGTGTGTGTGTTTGCGTGTGTGTATACACATACATTCATCTATCTAGCTGCATGCCTTGGTAAAATGTGGAGGCCACCAAACAATTTGTGGTTTGGTTATCTTCATTCAACATGTAAAACACAAGAATATAAAACAGTTATTCTACATTAGGGACTAGCATAGTTACTAATATTCATTTTCAGATATTATAAAATCTGACAAAATAATCTTAACTTCTTGTTTTCACTTTCATTGGTTATGGAATTCTTCGTGGAATATTCAATCTTTCTCATAAACATATTGTTGCTTCAAGATGCTAGCTGTGTGCACAATGCCAAGACAAAGTGGACATCATTTTTTTTTCTACAGAATGCATTTACACAGAGGAAATATTCAGCATGTAGACTTCATCTTATCTCTACTCTAAAGAAATATGATACTATAAAATAATAGCTGAAATGAACTCTAAAAATTTTATTCTCTTTTTAAATAATATTATAATAAGGAAAACAATAAGGAAAAGAAAAAATAAAATATCCTACAAAATCAGTTTGGAAAGTAGTTAGGTATATAATATGAATGACATCATTCTTAAAACTTAACAATATAGACATTTAATTTTATAATCTGAGTCTTAACATAAAAGGAATGCTATTTTTCATTTTCCTTGGGCTATTTCATCTAACTTATTTTTCTAATTTATGAACCAAATTGGTTTCCCCTAATTTTAATATCAAGCCTCCTAACAACATTTCCAGGGTAAAGTAATTACCTAACCCATTCATTATATGGGATAAAGATAGGACAGTTAAAATGTCAAATAGAATCAAGGTTGTCTGAGATAAAAATATTTTAAATTGTAATTTCCCTCCCTCAATAATACATGAAGTAACAATTTCTTGCTTGTATGAAGGTTTTATATTAATCTAAAATAAAAATTCCAAGAAACATTATTAAGTACAAAATAATTCAAATTTGTAACTGTGGACAATTTTTATCTTTTTGTCTCCCATTTCCTCATCTATAAGTGAGAATTGGGGGAAAATATCCTCATTTATTTCATGAACAAATGACTTCATTGATCCATAAAATAATGCTCTTAGTAAGTAGCAGATTATTTTGATAAAATTTACAATTTAATAACACTATCACAAATATGAAGCTGTGTTTTGTAGTTAAAAGGTCAAAAGTTAAATTTAGTAACCTGATATTTCACCTTGACATGTATTAAGTGTTTATTTAGTATGTATGGGAAACTATGAATTCTTGGAATGGAAGAAGTATACAGTTCATGGAGAACTTCTGACAATTTATAACGTCAATATATAGAGCAAGCCATATGCCTGATGACAATGAGCAATGAATCTGAAAGAAAACTAATCAAACTTTTACATGTAGAATACATACAGAAATATTTTTGGATAATGTACTTTGATCATATTCTCCCTCATTATATTTTTTCTTCCTGTCTCTGCAATGAACCACTTCTTTCCCCAACAGGACCCTATTTTTATTGTGACCTTTTTTCTGCATGTATCTGATGTTAATTGAGTATGCCTTAATAAGCATGTATGTAAAATGATTTAATTGAGTATAGACAACTGAACAGTGATTGATACTAAGAAATATGACTTCCCCTAGTGTAAGAGATTATTTCCTATTGCTCCTCTGGGATTCCCTACACCTTCCACAAATGTTGAAAAGGCTAACCCATGTAAAATCCTTACAAACATATTTTCGTACTTATTATTTTTAAGAATTTCATATTTATTCATGAAAGTTGAGAGAAAATATCTGATAACTTATAAGAAAATATATTTTAAAAAAGAGAATGTATATTTTATCTACTAAATGACACATTTCAATCAAATTCATTAGCTCTTGATAAAGACTGAAAAATAAAAGCAGATAATGAAAATTAAGAATATATGTTTTCAAACTGTTTTTCATTCATGTCAAACTATCTGTAAAAGTCATTAGATGGACAATGATCTGGCAACTACTCTGCTTGCCTTTACCAGCTGTTGTACTGGAAACATCCAGGTTAAATCTATTCCCCCACCCCAGGTTCCTGCCCACTGAGTCCCATGGGGCATGCTCATCTGTCTGGAGCTCCATCCTGCTCATTGTCCTACCATCACTCTGCCAGCCTTCACCATGTCTGCTGCAACAGGATCATACAGATTAGATCACTTCCCAGCCAATCAACTGCTCAAGAGTACATTGTGACATGCCCATTGTTTAGACCAAGGCTGCTCACCCAATTCCTGTGTCACCAGGAACACCAAGGTTAGGCCTACCTTCCTTGAGACCTACTAAACCAGGAACACTGATGGAGAACTAGGTGGCTCAGACCAGGTTAAAAAACATCATCAACAAAATCTAGGGAAATATGGCACCTCTAGAGAACAGCTATCCTACCACTGCAAGCCTGAATAAGTCCCTTAAAGAAATGTAGAGACATATAGTTAAACAGGTGAAAAAAAATAAAGAAAACTATTCATGACCTAAAAATGGAAATAGAAGCAATAAAGCAAATGCTAACAGAGGGAAACCTGGAGATGGAAACCCATAGAAAAAACAGGATCAACAGATGTATGCATCACCAACACAATGCAAGCGATGGCAGGGAGAATATCAGGCATAGAAGATATGATAGAGGAGGGGGAATGGAAACAGAAGCTGTGAGCCTGGGGATTGGGAGGACAGCAGGAGCTGATGTTGGTATGTAGAGGGAATAAATGAGTAAATTTATTTATAAAAAAGTTCCTGACATATAGCATCTAGGAAATCAAGGATACCATGAAAAGTCCTCACCTAAGAATAATAATAAGAGAAGATGGAGAAGAAACACAGTTCTAGGGCCCAGAAAATATTTTCAATATAATCAAAGGAATTCCCCCAAATTGCCTATAAAGTGATATAACAGCATTTAGATTTGGAAAGAAAGAGAGAGAGAGAGAGAGAGAGAGAGAGAGAGAGAGAGAGAGAGAGA
>NW_021620961.1:3300757-3304370 GCF_004785775.1 Grammomys surdaster
AGAGAGAGAGAGAGAGAGAGAGAGAGAGAGAGAGAGAGAGAGAGAGATAGGAGAGAAACAAAGAAATAAGAAAGAGTAACAAAGAAAGAGAGAAATAAAGAAAAGAAAATCCTTCCACCACATTATCATCAAAACAAAAAAATCTATAGAATAAAGAAAAAATTTTAAAAGCTGCAAGAGAAAAAGGTCAAGGATCTACATTAACATAATCAGATATGAAAAGGGAGACATAAGAACAGACACTGAGGAAATTCAAAGAATTATTACATCTTACTTCAAAAGCCTGTACTCTACAAAATTGGAAAAATCTAAAAAGAATTATTTTCTAGATAGATACAATTTGCCAGAGTTAAATCAATGTCAGACAAATTATTTAAACAGGCCTATATCCCTTAAGGAAATAGAACCAATCATTAAAATCTCCTTATGGGAAGGTCATATCCAAATGGTTTTAGTGCAAAATTCTACCAGACTTCTGAAAGAATAGTGCCAAAATCATTCTATGAAGCCATAGTCACATTGATACCTAAACCACACAAAGAGTAAACAAAGAAAGGGAATTTTAGACCAATTTCTCTTATGAATATAGATGCAAAAATAATAAAATACAAACTGAATCCAGGAACTCATCAAAAACATCACTCCACATAATTAAGAAGGCTTCATTCTAGAATGTAGAGGTGGCACAATACATGAAAATCCATGAATATAATCTACCACATCAACACAACCCATATGATCATCTCATTAGATGCTGAAAAATACTTTTACAAAATCCAGCACTGCTTCACATTAAAAGTCTTGGAGTAATCAGGGACCCAAGTGCATACCTACAATAAAAGTAATATATAGCAAGCCAATAGCCAACATCTAATTAAATGGAGACTATCAAAGCAATTCCAATAAAATCATGGACAAGGCGCCCACTCTCTCCATATCTTCTCAACTTAGTCTTTAAAGTTATAGCTGTAGTATCAAGAGCAGAGAGATGTCAATGTATTGCTATTCACAGATGAGATGAAAGCATACATAAGTGACTTGAAAAATTCCACCAGAGGACAACACTAATCAACACCGTCATCAAAGAGAATCACAAAATTAACTAAAAAAAATTCAGTACCCTTTCTTTATACAAGCATTATAACTGATGAGAAAGAAATTATGGGAAACAATACCCTTTACAATATCCACAAATAATTTAAAATATTTTGGTATAATTCTAACCAAACAAAGGAAAGATCTATATGACAAGAACTTCAAGCATCTGAAGGAAGAAAATGAGAAATATATCAGAAGATTGATAAGCTCCTTGGTGTCTACAGGGATGACACTAGCTGAAATGCCTCGCAGCTGGGGATGTGAAGGCAGATGTGGCCAGGCAGGACTTCTAGTTACCAGAAAAAGATAACAAAACACTCACACAACCTTAAACACAAAATTTGTCAGGTTTACTGTATGCACAGAAATAAATATGGAACAGAGATTGAGTGGAGGGACCGCCAATATCTGGCCCAAATGAGCCTCATCCTGTGGGAAAGAGCCAACTCCTAACATTATTAATGACACTGCTATGCTTGCAGACAGGAACCTAGCGTAACTTGTTCCTGAGAGGCTTCATCAAGCATCTGATGGAAACTGATAAAAAGACTCAGAGCCAGACATCAGGTTAGTGTGGAGAGTCTTGTGGAAGAGTGAGAGATAGGAATGAGTGAGCTGGATTCTTCTATGACATCACAGAAAGATGTACATAGTCAACTATGCTAGGCCAATGTGGGCTCTTAGAGACTGAACTACTAATGAAAACGAGTACAAGAGCTGAACCTAGGCTTGCCATACATTTGTAGCTGATGTGTCACTTGGCTTACTTATAGCTGGACTCAGGGCTGTCTCTGATTCTGTTGCCAGCTTTTGAATCCCATTCCTCTAGCTGGACTGCCTTGTCTGACTTCAATTGGAAAATATGTGGTAAGTTCTACTGTTAGTTGATGTGTCAGAGTATCTTGGTACACATGGGGAACTTCTCTGTTTTCTGAAATGTGGAGGGGGTAATGTGGAGAGGGTCTTTTGTTGATGTGATTGGGAAGAGAGAAAGAAGGGGTCTGTATTCAGGATGAAAGTTAATAAGTAAATTAATAAAACTAATCATGGGATGAAAAGATTAAATTCTCAAAATGAATATTTGAAGCTAAATGATTGAAAACATTTATGGCTATATAAATAAGAGAATAATTGTTATGAATTATTAATTTCATAAATCTAAAAGAAAACTTCAAAATAGTAAGGAGGCACTAAGAGAATGTGTGACAATCTAATCTGTCTTTGATACATCAAAGAACATAATGATTGAAGGAATATATTCATTTTAAATTTGAATCCTATCATTAATCACAAGGAAAAAGTCTGAATAGTGAAGACAATGAGGAAATTTTACAAATATTGACAATATATTGTGATCATTTAATCTACTGAACACCATTTTTCAATCCTTAACAACTAATTTCCTTTCATAGACAAACTGTTGCTGCCTATCCCAGATACACAATTAACATGATGTTTTTCTCCCTCAGCCATCTAAAAAACAGACTCAAAGATACCTTCCAGGACTAAAATTTGCTCAATCACTTTTGCTTTTCCAGGATCTTAACGATAGACCATGATGTGCTTGCTTCCAAGTGACTTAATGCTTACTATACACCCTTTGCAGACATTCCCCTGCAGAGGTGCTGCTTCCCTGTTGTGATTATCCTATAGGTACTCCCACAGATCCAGTGGAGACAATGCTGTCTCCTGGAATCTGCCTGGGACACCAAGCAGTCTTCCTTTAGACACACCATCTGACTGAAGACTCCAGAGACAACATTGAAATCCAGAGACACATGCTAAATCCTATAGAAGACAGATCCAGATCTTCCAGCTACAGATGAACTCTTTTGCCAAAGTTAAATAGCTAAAGTTACATGTTATTGAGGAAAACTTAATGTCTGTCTAGATTAGTCAGATGTTATTACCCTCAAACTGTACCAACTATATTCAATTGATTCAATGATCCCTTGCCTTTCCAATCCCCACCCTCAACTTCCCTTATCCTGTGACTTAATTGTGCTAACCCCTCTGGCCAACATAGTGCTTTCTTTTGACTTCCTCATCCAAAATTTTCACCACAGATGACACAGTGACCCCCCCCTTTTTTTCAAAAGTAAAGAGGAGGCGTTGTGGGACTGTGTAAAGGTATCTTGGTTCTTGACTGGGCATGGGCCTGGAACCCAGAGACTCCAAGGGAGAAACGGCATGTGTTCAGCCACGTCCCCAGAACCCAGGGTCTGACACACAGTCTAGTCTCCATGGACATACATTGTTCAGTCAGGTCATTACAGCCCCTCCCGAAGTGCACAAGTAGAGGGTGTGACTACAGGCCTCAGGCCCTAGAGAGATTTACATACTAATGAAGGCCAGAGGGCAGAGCCAATTAAGCATTCCTTCCCTGACCCTCCCCCTTTCTCCCTTCCTATTTAACTCAGGTCTGCCCTGAGTTTCACAGGGGTACACCCAGATCCATCCACCATCTTCCATGAAAATAAAACCCTTTTGGAACTATGGACATTCTCGTGTCTTT
>NW_021620961.1:3304770-3325487 GCF_004785775.1 Grammomys surdaster
ATCCAGATCCATCCACCATCCACCATGAAAATAAACCCTTTTGGAACCAAGGACTTTATAGTGTCATTGGGGCTATCGTCGCCAAGGCCTCCAGACTTTTGAACTCCAGATCTTTTTCTGGTTTGTGAAACCTGCTGCATGGAAAGCCTCCAGGACTCCACCACTGAGGCCTATTTTCCCACAATATATCATCAAATATCTAATGATGCAAATATATAATTGTTGACAATTTTTATACATAAAACAAACATAAAAAGTAATATATTATAAATAATACATCAATTAAATGTTGCACTAGTAGAAGAAAACTTCATATTATTCAGCTTAAAAAAAGAATATATTCAGCTTGTATTTTTTCAGTTACACAACCCTAAGGTGATACTAGTTTTCACCTGTTTTCTTTAGTTAAATAACTCACTAGTTTGTCCTTGAAATATACCAAGTAGGTTACCACGTCAGTAATTATAGGAAAAGAATCAAATCACAATAAAATGAAATGTTACATACTCAGGTTTAGGTTATGAGAATTATTTTTGAAAAATCATTATTAAAAAAAAAAGCACAAGTTCTCTTTTGTAGCTATGTGTTCTGCTCTCTATCATCTATGAGTGGAACAGTGGATACCAACATATGAATATGAGATAAGGAAAAAAATTGCTTCATGGAGTGTATTCAACTATTCTTTACATTTATGTTTAATCACATTTTATATAACTTTGAAAAATAAAACTAAGTGAAACAACTTAAATGAGGTAAGCTTATCAGGTTCATTGCTGCAAGTGTTTCAGGCTGTGGTCACTTGGATCTGTGCTTTGAGACATGCAGTAGAACAGAACATCATGACAGAGAGTATGTGGTGGAGCAGGTTACATACAACCATCTGGAATTACCCAGAGACAAGGAAAATCTTGCAAACCATGGCTATTCTCATTTATTTTCTAGGCTATTCTTACTTACTTTCTACAACCAATATTCATCTTCTTTCTGGGAAACCATTCAATTTTAATCTGCCAAGGAAAGAATCTGTTGATTACAATTCTGACCTCAGGATTCGATCAGTGCCCCAAATCCCACCAATTAGTAAGCTGTGCTTCATTCTATGAAATCTTTAGAAGACATTTCAAATTCAAATGAAAACAATATTATTTTAATATAGCAGTATGATAGCGTCATATAATTCAAATGCATGCAAAAAATGAAACTGACAATCTGAATGAATAAAATTCTGAATATCTCTTTGTTATTTTATAGACAGGATGGACACTAAAAACTGAGAAACTGACACTTGATTAATTGTTCTTTTTTTTAATCTCCATACCAATAAGTACAATTTTTCTTAAAGCAAAGTTGTCAATGACTGTTTTGCTAACAGATGCAGTGTTGTCTAGTTTATGCAAGGTTGACATCTTCCCTGAATGTAACATAATATATCATTTTCAGTCCTATTTCAATGCATATCCTTCAATGTCATGTTTTGTCTTTGCAAATATTAAATACAGGAATCAGAATTTCACTGTGTTTAGATTATAAATAGATTAATGAACAAATTGAATATTAATATTATATTGTGAGTTAAAAACTAATTATTTGATCATAATTTGAGGGATAGTAAATTCTTTAAAAAGGAATACCATACTCACTACAATAATTTTTTTAAATAAAAAAGGTTCAGTGTTTTCAGTATACCTCAGAAAATTACTAAACTCATCATTGACAAGGTTAACATTTTAGGGCACATAATTTGTCTTTTGAATATGTATTGTCAGGCAGCCACAGATACTACCAAAATATGTTTCCCTAACAGTAAATTCTCATCATGATTGCCACTATTGATCTGTAGAGTCAGTAACTGAATCTGTCCATGGGATTCAGCACCATTTATCTTGATATTATGTATCCCCATCCTCCTGCCTGAGCCCATTAAACTGTCATCTGTGGGTTTACATCATTTTTACTTGAGGGACTTAGTGAAACTTTGCACTTTACTTGTTTTCTAAAACACTTCTAAGACCAGACTACCTCATCAGGAAAATTCCACTGTTCCTAACTAAGACCTGATATTCCTGTTTCTAACAAAGCAAGCCATAGTACTTTTAAATTGAGAGTAAACCATCATTGCCAATATAACTTGTCAGTCAGAGTGGGTGTATTTACTTTTATATCTATACATATTAAAATGTACACAGTGTGAACATAACAATATGTTTTGTGAAGATTTAAAAAAAGAATCACATTTAAATACTATTACATATTTTCCTAAATAATAATTTTGTGACAAGGCGTGGATGTACCTCAGAAAGTGTATAGTTACAGTTATTTTTTATAATTTCGAAATGATTTGAATACGGAATCAGAAGATTTCATCATCATATTTCCAAAGGTTTTCACAAATTTTGGATCAATATCAATGTATGTGTATATATTCAAGATTTTAATAATTCCTAAGTATAACCGGTTCAGTCTGTATAGTATTTCTTATAATCATGTTTTCAGGGCTGTCCATTCGTCATTGGACAACTTTATACTTCCAGGCTGATTATCATAGTCTTTAAAACTAAAAGTGTGTTTTTTACTTAGCCTCAGTATACGTTAATAGTTTGTTTAATGATAAGTCTAGAAACTCTCAAATGTTATTTTCCGTCACGATTTAAATGAATGAATACACATAAAAATATATTCTATATTTACATAAAATTGACATATATATATATACATACAAACAATGAAAAACTATACTAAACATTTTTTCCTCATTAATTTATTTATTTACTTTAGATCCTGATCACAGCCTTGCTCTGTCATCTTCTCCCAGTCCCAAATCACCTCTCCACATTATTTCCTCATCTTTTCCTCAAAGAAGGGAAGTGCCCCATCTGTGCTAACTGTTCAGGCACAACAAGTCACAGCAGGAATAAGTACATCCTTACCTACTGTGGCCCTACAATGGCAGCCCAGCAAGGTGAGTGGGATCCAAAGGCAGGCAACAAGGTCAGAGATAGCTCATGGTAAAATTGTTAAGTAGTCCATATGAAGACTAATTTACATATCTTCTAAAAATATATGGGGAGCCTAGGTGAAGCCACAGAGCCTCTGTATGCTTTGTGGTTGGTAGATCAGACTCTGTGTGCACCATGGCCCCTGGGAAGTTGATTCTGAAGTACTTGACCTCTTCAAATATCTCAGTCTTACTTGCTGTACTGGTTGGTTTTGTGTCAACTTGAGACAAGCTGGAGTCATCACAGAAAAAGGAGCTTCAGTTGAGAAAATGTCCCCATGAGATCCATCGGTAAGGCATTTTCTCAATTAGTCATCAAGGGAGAGGGGAGGGGCCTTGTGGGTGGTACCATCCCTGGCCTGGTAATCTTGGGTTCTATAAGAAAGCAAGCTAAGCAAGCCAGGAAAAGCAAGCCAGTAAGTAATATGTGTCATGGCATCTGTATTAGCTCCTGCTACCTAACCTTGAGTTCCAGTCGTGACTTCCTTTGGTGATCAACAGCAATATGGAAGTGTAAGCTGAAAAAACCCTTTCCAACCCAACTTACTTCTTGGTCATGATGTTTGTGCAGCAATAGAAATCCTGACTAAGACAAATTGGTACCAGCATAGTGGGATATTCCTGTGACAACTTGACCGTGTGTTGGGGAGGATTGTGGAAAGACTTTGGAACTTTGAGCTAGAAGAGCCATTGGGATGTTAAGAGATCTGTGGAATGTTCTGTAGGAGCTTGGAAGATAATGTTGAGAACAGTCCAGAAGATGGAGGCCTGGCTTGGGAAATTTCAGAGGGAAGATTAAAGATTCTTACCAGGCACATTGCTGTTTTGACTGAAATTCTGTGGTTTTGGTTAGTTGGGGCTGAATGATCAGCTGTGACTAACAAGATACTAGAACTCCTAAGGTGTTACCTTTCCATTACTGGGACTCTTGATGCTGGTTAGTTGGAGCTAAGAAATTAGTAGTGATTAAGAAGTGACCAGCATTACTGAGGTGAAATCTTCTGGGAAGTGTTTTCTGAGAGCCCAGAGGCTGTGTTCTAGAGATAGCCAAAGTTGTACCTTGTGCTGTGGCTAGACTTAACCCCTGACACTATTAATGGTATTCTGCTTGCTTGCAGATAGGAGACTAGCTTAACTGTTTCCTGAGAGGCTTCACAAAAGCTAATGGAAACAGATGCAGTCATCTACAGCCAAACATTAGGTAGATATGGGGTGGGGGTGTCTTGTGGAAGATTGGCAAGTGTCTTATTCAGGGTTTCTATTCCTGCACAAACATCATGACCAAGAAGCAAGTTGGGGAGGAAAGGGTTTATTCAACTTACACTTTCCATATTGCTATTGATCACCAAAGGAAGTCAGGACTGAAATTCCCAAGACTACCAGCCCAGGGATGGCACCACCTACAAGGGGCCCTCCCCACCTTGATTAATAATTGAGAATATGCCTTATAGAAGGATCTCATGGAGGCATTTCCTCAACTGAAGCTCATTTCCCTGTGATAACTCCAGCTTGTGTCAAGTTGACACAAAACCAGACAGTAGAGGTTGTCTCTCTCCCATGGGATAGATCTCAGTTTGGGCTAGTCATTGGTTGGCCATTGTTTCAATTTCTACTCCATCTTCATCCTTACATGTCTTCTAAGCCAGACAAATTTTAGGTTGAAGCTTTTTTTGGGTGGCTTGGTATCCCTGGCCCTCCCACCACTGGAAGTGCTCCCTGATATAGGAGATAGCCACTTCAGTCTCCATTTCCCTAGTTGCTAGGTATCTCAGCTAGGGTCATCCTCAGAGACTCTGCAGGAGCCTCCCTGTCTGAGGTCTCTGACTCTTCACAGAGATGACCAGTCCACAGATTTCTTTTCTCTCTTTATGCCATTTCTCCAGTTCCACCCCATGCACCAACACCTGATCCTTATCCCTATTCCATTCCTAACCCCTCCTCCAACCCAGTTCCCTCCCTCTATCCACCTATGATTTGTATTTTATTTCTCTTTCTGAGTGAGATTCGAGCTTCCTCCCTTGAACCCTTTTTACACAGTTTCTCTGAGTCTGTGGATTATAGGATTCTAATCTTTATAGCTAATGTTCACTTATCAGTGAGTACATACCTGTGTGTCTTTCTAATTCTGTGTTACTTCACTCAGCATGACCTTTCCTAGTTCCATATATTTCACTGCAAGTTTCATTATGTCTTTGTTTTTAACAGCTGAATAGTATTCCAATGTGTAAATGTACCACATTTCTTTATCTATTCTTCAGTTGAGGGACATCTATGTTGTTTCCAGTTTCTTCAACCCTACATCTGACAGAGGAGGTATATCCAAAATATATAATAAACTCAATAAATTAGACACCAAAAACAAACAAACAAATAACCCAGTTAGGAAACAGAATATAGAGCTAAACAGAGAATTTTCAGTAAAGCATTCTCTAATGAGTGAAAAACAAAGAAATGTTCAACATCCTAAGGCATCAGGAAAACACATACCAAAATGAATTTGAGATTCCATCTTACATACCTCAGAATAGCCAAAATCAAAACCTCAAGGGACAGCACATGCTGAGGAGGATGGGGAGAAAGGGGTATTGTCCTCCACTGTTGCTGGGAGTACAGAATTGTACAACAGTTTTGAAAAACAAGTTGGCAGTTTATAAAGCATTTGAAAATGCTTCTACCCAAGACCCAGCTATACTACTCCTGGACATATACCCAAACAATGCCATACCATAACACAAGGTCACTTGCTCAACCATATTCATACACTATTTGTTAGGAAACTCACCTTTGATTGTGGGTACAAAGCATTGCTATATTTTCTCAAAACCTTGATTATCTACTAGCTTAAACTGACCTACATATGTGGTATTTTTCCTTAGTCTTCTAAATATTAAGCATATTTTTCTCAACAGAAAACTTTCAAGAATCTGTGAAAATACCAACAAAGAGTATGCAATATTTAAAATAATTTTCCTGAATTCTCTCATCATACTAACAAGTACTTTTCTTATTTATTATTGTCATTTTATTATTTACATAAAAGATGTTATTAAACAGACAATATAATTATATGGGCCACAGCGTTAAAGAATATTGAAAAACTTTCTACTTTCATTACTCAGGATGTAGTGAGACTACTTTTCAACTCTGTTTCAAATTTATTAAAAATGGCTGTCTTTGTCTTATACATCTGGGAGATCTTTGTTTCATATAATAGTTGTTTTGTTTATTTGTTTGTTTCTGTTTTGTTTTATGTGATATATTGTGTTTACTGCTTAAAATTTGATTTTTATAATTCAGATATTATGATTGCTGTTCATAATTTTATGATTAAGTCTATGTTTTTGAGAAAGTTTATTAAAGCCATTTTAACAGTAAAAACAAATATAAATAATTTTATATTGAAAATACCTTACATATACGTCAGCAGTGTTCTTAGAGGAATTTTGCTAATATCCCAATGAAAACCTCATGAAATCTCATGTGCTGTTACTCAGTTGTAAATCTAAAGTTGGATCATGTTACCTATCATGGCTACAAGGGAACAAGGAGAGTGGAATGGCACAAATCTGTGAGATTGAGCAAGAGAGATTTGGCTACTTATGAAGATAGATGAGTCAAAATAAAAATATAGGTATAAAAGTAAAACATAGGTCAGCTGTATCACTCAGGTATTAATATCGGACTATTCTATAACATACCTTACAGGTTCTGATTTCAGAAGAGGAGCAAAATGTATTGACATAACTGTGTATTTCTGTGTTAGCTAAGTCCTAAATAATTGTTTCCACATTCATCATCACTTAAATTTATGTTAATATTATGTTCAGTATTAGAACTAGTAATTATGAATTTTTAGTTGTATATTTTGTGCCAAATATCGAGAATTATATTCAAACATTTATCTTGAGAGTAAGTTTGCCAGGATTCAGGATTTTATGACCTTCTTTAAATGCACTTTTGTTATTAACCTTAAAATATACCATTCTGTATACAAAGGATACATGTAGCTCATCTTTTACAAACTATCACTTTCTATAATATGGAGTTTAAATGGGGTTAATCAGAAGCAAATTATATTTGCAAACAGACAGAATAAGACTTGAACAAGATGCAATAAAATGCTAAGCTTTGAAATTAGTCTTTGAAAATCAGTGCATGTAAATTGTGGAGTGGGACATTAATTATGCAAACACAACCGTAAGGAAATGGATTATTTTACAGAAAAGTAGAACTGAATTTTAAAGATGGCCTAGAGAACTGAAGAAAGTAGCTCATATTATATTGCCAAAGAAGTCAGAAGTGAAGTAATTCTTTTGCCTTTATTGCTTTCGTCAATAACCAGGATTTATACTATATTAATGAATAAATTCTTTTAATCTTATGTAGTAGCTTCTATTTTATGCATTTTAAAACTAAATGTAATTTTAAAGTTATTTAAACATTTAAACAAAGTAAGTGTTAAACAAAATAAGAGTATTTTTTAACTTCACATTTGCTTTATATTTCATTTTAAAAATACTTTAACAGGTATTATGTGAAATTTGAAGGAAACCTTTAAAATAGCATCCCAAATAGGATATGCACGTAATACTGCAAAAATTATCACTGTATTTAAGTTTAAATAAGTTTTAAGCTGATCACTTTTTATATAATTTATAAAAAGAGAATCAGTATTAACTGTTATTTGTCCAGAGAAATAAATTCACACTGATAAACATATTTAAAATGGATAATGAGCCCAATTTCAGTATTGGATTGGCTGTTTTGTGTGAGCTAAGGATTAAAAGCCTCTACAATATAAAGTTTGATAATTTATTCATGATCTACTGACCTATGCATGAATATCTAGTATGAACAATGCATCAGGAGCCACTGAACTGAAACAAATAGTATTAGTCATCTAGATATATTTGAAAAAGTTGACATAAAACTGAGTAACATAAAATTTCATACTTTAGTAGAAAATATATTCAAGAAATCATATTCTTGGCAAATGTATAAATTTGGATTTGTTATGATGCTAAAAATATAATCACATGGTGATTTTTTTGTATTGTACATGTGGTATTTTTCTATTCTGTGAATATTTATATTTTATCAAATGGGATTTTTCATAATTAAGATCTATATATTTTATCCAATTTCTATTTTAATCATAATTTCCAGAATGTATGTCTGCTTATAACTTTCTTTTACAGCCAATTCATATCAAATTCTTCCCCTATTCAAAAAGTCTAGAACAAATCATTTATTCCTCAACAATCTCACTCAGTTGTTAAAATGGGTCCACATTTTAAGGAGCCTCTTGTTTTATTTTCGTTTGTTGATCTAGCCACAAATGTGATAAATGTTTACTTCAATATCAGCGATGTGCTGAGCATCATGTGTAATACAGTAATAAAGAAACTGCATTTTGTGTTTTTCTAGACTATCCTCTAAAGTGATAATGCAGAATTGAAACAGATGAATGAACAATATAGCTTTAACATTTTTGTGAGGGCTTTGAACAACCAAAGCAAATTTATTAGTCAGTTCACTGCAAGAGGCAAAGCTCCTTGAAAGTATGTTGCAAGAAGTCCATTTTGATGGGAATGGACCCTATGAACAAGGTTAAGCTGTGTAAAAACAGAAGGAAAACCAACTAAACCAACAGAAAGCAAAATAACAGTAATAATGTCCAGAAATTGGAAGAAATTTTATTCCTAGGAATAAAAAGGAATTCATCATCGTTGGGTTACATTGCAACAGGATTCCTAGATACTCTATCCCTGCTGTACTCAATTCTGCTATTTAAAGAATAGTGTTTGTTTGAAAACCTTGTCAGATCTTTCACTTCCCTAGTGTAGAGGCTCCATAGCTTCTTTTCAAATTTTAACTAAATTGCAGATGATTTCTCACATTTTGCAAAGCCAAAAGGGCTCAAAGTTGATTATGTCCCTGACAGTCTGCCATCTGTCTTTTCTTATGTACAAAATTATATTCATACTGACTTGATGGCATAGGGCAGGACACTCAAACACACATCAATTTATCCATTTGCAGTTGAGAGCTGAGATATATCAGTGAGGGTGACAAGATGAATCCTAGATTTGAAATAGAATGTTATATTCTGCATAACAGCTTTAACAGAAAAATAAAAATAAGAACAGGATTTGATTCTGAGAAACTAGAGAAGCAGAGGAACATCACCTGATGTAAACCAGGCCACATTGACTTGTTTCCTAATCCTTCCAACCTCACTCTCAGGATACAGCTCTAATCCACTGCTTCAAATTAGAACTCTTGAAATAATGACTCTCAGGCAGTTCATCCATTTTGAATATCTCTTTACTCACTTATCCTTGTCCCTCCCACCAAAATTGCAACCAGTTCCAATTTGTTGTAATCTTTTAATGCTTTGGTTATTTTTGCAACAGTCATTGCTTCTCTGGATCAATAAAACAATCTTTCTGATTTTTATAACTCTCTCTTGAAATATTATTTCTAGAATATCAATTAAGTCATATTCATTGTGTAAAGTCTGGTGTTCTTTATTACCTGTGAAAATACGCCTAATCATAGAAGAATGTATTATCAATGAAACTCCCCCATGATCTTTCTTTTACTTCCAACAACTTACCTATACATTTCTTCCAAAGACTTTCAATTCCAGCCCTTTTACACAGTTAGTATTTCTAAATAAGGTGTTTCAGAATTTACCTAGGTTATTAGTTTTTCCTCCAATACCTTACTCCACACTTGGTCACTGAATCATATGGTAAGATTTATTTAAATGCATTATTCTAGTATAACTGCCCCTTCACAATTTCACTCTAAACCATCCTTCTTTAAAGGATAATATTTTTTTCAACTTTTATTGCTTTTCAGAAATTATAGTCATAGTGGGACATGCATAATTTTGGTTAATATAGAGTTGGTATGAAAAAATGAGGTAACTCTCAAGATTCAGAAGTGAAGTCACTTGTTTTTTCTATTGTAAGGAACAATATGAGACATGAAGATCACCTAAACATATATTAACTCCTAAAAATATAAATGCTTTCATTAAATAGTATTTTAGTGTTTCATTGCTGGTAAGAGACACCAGGACCCAGGCAACTCTCATAAAAAGCAACATTTCAAGCTTATAGTTTCAGAAGTTTAGTCTTCTATCATCATGGCAGCATTCAGGCAAATATGGAACTGGAGAAGGAGCTCAAATTCTACATTTTGATCTATAAGTAGCCAGGAGAGGATTGTCATACCATAGGTAGCCCAGAAGACCTTCTCCTATATGGGCTGAACTTGAGCCCTAGGAGACCCCCAAACCTTCATATACTGTGACACATTTCCTCCAACAAGGCTGAATCTATTCAATAAGACCATAGCTCCCAATAGTGCCATTTCCCATGAGTCAGTATATTCAAACCACCACATTCTACTCTTAGGTTAGCTCAGATTTGTTCAAACACATGATTCTATGGGGGCCGTACTAGCTGTGGCATAATGCAAAATACATTTCGTCCAAATTCAAAAGTCCCTATAGCCTATAGGAATCTCAACAACATTCAAAGTCTCTTGTGAGAATCATGCAATTTCTTAATTGTTGCCCCCTATAAAATCAAAATCAAAAAGCAGATCACATACTTCTAATATCCCAGAATATATACTACCATTCCAAAACAACATAGTGAGAAAATACTGTACCAAAGCAACATCTGAAACAAGATGGGTAAAATCCAAAACTCTGCATGTCCATGTTTAACTGTTCTGCGTCTGTTGTTTAAACTCCTTTGAGCTTTGTTGATTACAACAGAAGTCAGTAATCTTTTCCTCTATCTTTATTTTGGAGCAGGGTTATGAGGATGTAGCAGGTTTCAAAGAGTTTGATTGCAGGAAAGGTTCTGAGTAAGAAATGAAAACATCTATCTTCAAGTTAGTTGACTATCATAGGTAGTGATTGTCTTTGATGCTGCAGAGGAATGAGCTGTTCTGTAGCCTAGCCATTTCTTCTCTATAAAGTCTACAAATTGTGTGGTCTGCATCCTCTCAACTTCATGGAAGCTTTTAAAAGAACAAGCATTTAGATAGTAAGGGTTTGGGTCACTTTTTAATTTATTGCTGTATTTATTTAGACATAGATAACCACTCACTTTCAATAAAGAATATAGATCTTAAAATAGTATATGTTAACAACACAGTCCAAATTATAGCACTCTACCCTGGAAAATACTGACTTTTACTCTAAAAAAATTAACTACTTGCTTCACCTAATGGATGTGGTTTTCAATTTATTCATGTGGATACATATATAAGTATGTATTGCCTATTAATTGTTTTGGTTTTTGTTTATGGCCGACATGATTAGGTACAGAAGGATGCAGCTGTGTTTTTGTTTTGCACAAATTTTATAAAATGAATAATGAATAATGAATAATGACCTTGACATTTTATACAAACAATTTATTTTCAAAGGAAACCCATATTTTATTTATAGCATAATTTCTCATCAGCCAAAATAACTAGACATTCTAAGGTACTCGCTTAGTATTTTTCCAAGCCTTAAGAATCCCAAAGAATACAATGCAGCTAACATATTACCAGGAGATTATATTTTCTTATAGTTTGAAGAAACCTTGGTGTTTAGTAATTTACCAGCCTAAGTTAATCAAATGACCTCTCAAAAAACCATTCTAAATCTTGACATAGATGGAACACAAACGTGGATGGAAAAAAAATAAATTTGCTACATTTCGACATTCACTTTGAATGTCATAGTGAGAACTATTTGAATTATATGGTCACAGAGCAGGAGGACCATGTCAAAGATTGTGGTATACATCACTGATGGTGCAGTTGTGTGACGTGATGGAGACTCTGATCTCTAGAGTAGCAGCAGCAGCAGTAGCACTACTGCTACTACTACTACTAGTACTACTAGTACTACTGCTAGTACTAGTAGTAGTAGTAACTAGTAATAACAAATTACATACACATTCACAACACATATATGAGCATATATATGCATATGTAACTGTCTTAGGGTTTTACTGCTGTGAACAGACACTATGATCAAAGCAACTTTTATAAAGATAAGATTTAATTGGGGCTGACTTACACTTTCAGAGGTTCAGTCTATTATCTTCAAGGCAGGAGCAAGGCAGCATCCAGTTAGGCATGGTACTGGAAACAGTAGGAGTTCTATATCGTCATCTGAAGGCTGCTGGAAGAAGACTGGGTCCCATGTGGTTAGGAAGAGCATCTTATTGCCCATCCTACAGTTACACAATTCTTGCAATAAGGCCACACCTACTCCAAAAAGGCAACACCTCCTAATAGTGTCATTCACTGGGTCAAACATATTCAAACTAATACAGTAATGTGTTTGTGTGTGTGTGTGTGTGTGTGCGTATTAAGGAGTCTACTTTCTTAAGGTAATATCTATAATGATACAGAAATCAGTATCTGTACAAATGCCAAGATTAGTTCATACTAGTTACTATTTTACTTTCCTGAATCATGAGACATGATTGGGTAGTTTCTATTCAATATTGTAGACTGTCACTTGACATATTCTGTATTTAGTACTGTAATAACTGTACTCACATTAGAAAGATTTTATCACAGGTACTAAAATATTTGACAGAAACCACTTACGATAGCAAATCTCTATTTTGGATCATGATTTCAAAGCTATGATAACTTGCCTCATGTGTTTGAGCAGACAATCATTGTGAAATGAGAACTTTACAGAGGTCAGGTATTCATACCATGATACCATGACAGACCCTGCTACTGAAGATTAAATGGTAAGTATTCAGAGATCCTGAACACTCCATAGACCTGCCTTCAGTTATCGTCTTCAAGCTTTGCTCTGGATTCCAACATTTCCACACCTTTCAAAATAATGCCATTAGCTATAAACACACCATTCAAAAAGAAGCCTCTGAGAGAAATTTCCGAATAAAATGAGAATATTTTGTCAAGGGTATCCAAACACTCATAAGAAATGCATAGTGAAAACAAGTTAGTCTATATTCAAGAATATCCACAGCCCTAAAATTATTCAAAACTCTATGTCTAGAGAATATACTAAGACTAAAAGCAATCTCTCAGCTGTGAACATCAGCAAAATAAAACAGAAGTTCATGGATTTCAAATATAATATGAATTATACAAAGTAAATATCATCATGTGAGAGAATGGATATAATAAGAAAAGTCTGAAGAAATGCAAGATGAGAACCCAGCATGGAGAACAGTCTCTTCCCTATGTTTAGTGCTTAGTTGCATTAAACAAGCGGCATTAAAAAGCTTTGGGCATATGACCCTAATAGTTGCTGCACATTTGGCCTTTATCCCAGCCAGATTATCTCAGATGTTCCACATTCCAGGAATTAGCATCATTTGGAGTCTTATATTACAGCGTAGACTTTAACTTTATAGCTCTATGCCTATCCATGTTCTCCGTGATTCATTTATAACTCTGCTGTGTTGTATGGCTTTAGTGGAACTCCCCTACAGTGACTAAATTGCAGGAAAAGGTAAAGATAGAGCATCTTTCACATGACTTGTATAAGTGAGACTCCGTTTTTAGTAGATTGAACAGAAAAATTCTCTCTTGCTGAGTTTGACAATAAGCTGCTATACAATTGTGAAACCCTAAAACGAGGATCATGTAGCAAGAAAATGCAGGTGGTTTCTGACCAGAGGGAAACAGAAATTATACATATATACATATGCATTATATATATGCATATAAATACACACACACACACACACACACACACACACACACACACACACACACATATATGACAGCAGCTTGGGAGATGTTTTTGTCCAAATAGATTCTAAGGCAAGACAAACAAGACCAATCTCTTTTGACAACTTCTAAATAATGGCCTGATGAGCTCTTGATGCCAGAAGTCTAATTAAATGGTAGACACATTTCTGATTTCAAAAAACTAAGATATCAAACATGTATTGCTTTAAGAGACTATATTTGTGGTAATTCACTATGCAGCATAGAAATTAATAAATTCATATATTAACAAGCCTGAAGCCTGAGAACAAATCCCATTATAACTGAGCCATATGAATGTGGAAATAATTTAAACAATGAAAAGAAGAAACCTTTCATCTTTAATAAGCAGGTAAATTTTGCTGGGAGATGCTTAATGGGGAAATTACTTGATTTCAATACTTTTTTTTTTTTTTGCCATGGATCCATTAAAATGATCATCAGACAAAACAAAGAAAGGACAGTGAAGAGATTCTAACTCTAACAAATAAGAACTGTCTGTGAATATTGACAAAATTTTATGATTATAAGTACACTTTTCTCCTATACTGTTATTATTCTAACATTGTAAATTTTCATCCTGTGTATTATCTATATTTACATAATATGGGAACATCTATTATTTGAATATGTGCTGAAGATTCATGCCTAGAAGAAACTCCATTTTCATTGTTCTAAAGAGGTGTACCTCATGGAAGAGATTCACAGATGAGTACAAATGCTTGAGTAAAATTGGAGCTATTAAGTTATCTTCATTAGCCCCACAATATCTGTCATAATTTCCCCTTGGTTGTATTTTTTCTGGATCTCAGTGATGGCAAAATTCTCCTCTCTTTGTCAACTAGACTTTCTTAGAGCCACATACATTTCTCAGATGCAAAGAACAACACAGTCTGAGATACCAGCCATACTGATAATTTAATCTTAGTCCAAGACTCATTCCTTGGGACCTTGAGAAATGCTTTTTCTTATTTAGTTTTTTACTAATTATTGTATTTATTTACATTTTAAATGGGTTTTTAAAAATTAATTTAATCTTTTTTTACAGTCCAGATTTTAACTTCTTTAACTGAGTCCTTACCCGGCAGTCCTCTGCTGTATATGTGTTGGGGCCTCATTTCAGCTGGTGTATGCTACCTGACTGGTGGCCCAATGTATGAAAGAGTTCAGGGGTCCAAATTAGTTGAAACTGCTGGTCCTCTTACAGGGTCACCCTCCTCCTCAGCTTCTTCCAGCCTTTCCCTAATTAAACAATAGGGGTTAGCAGTTTCTGTCCATTGGTTGTATGTAAATATCTGCATCTGAATCTTTCTGCTACTTGTTGGGTCTTTCGTAGGACCATCATGATAGGGACTTTTTCTGAGTACTTCATAGCCTCAGTAATAGTGTCATGTTGTCCTCCTTCCCAGACCTCCCTCCAAGAAACCCTACCCTAACATCTCTCCCCTTTGATTCTAAGATGGTGCTCCCCTACCCACCCACTCCCACCTTACCCCTCTAGCATTCCCTTTCTCTGTGGCATCAAGCCTCTACAGGACCAAGAACCTCCCCTCCCACTGAGGCCACACAAGGCAGTCCTCTGCTACATAAATAGCAAGAGCCACAGACTGGCCCATATATGCTCTTTGGTTGGTGTCTTAGTCCCTGGGAGTTCTGGGGGGGTCTGTTTAGTTGATATTGCTGTTCTTCCTAAGGGGCTGCAATACTGTCTAGCTCCTTCAATCCTTCCCCTAACTCTTCCTTTGGGGTCCCCAGGCTCAGTCCAATGGTTGTCTGTAAGTTTCTGCATCTCTCTTAGTCAGGTGTTGATAGAGCCTCTCAGAGGACCTCCATGCCAGACTCCTGTCTGCAAGCACATCTTGACATTAACAATAGTAGTCTCTGAATGGCCTTTCCTTCAGTCTCTGCTCTAATTTTTGTTCATGTGTTTCCTTTAGACAAGAATAATGGTGGGCTAAAATTTTTCAGATAGGTGAGTAGCCCCATCAGTCAACTGGTAGACATGTCTATCTACTGGAGGTGATCCCTTTAGGTTCTATCTCCCTGCTGTTGGGCATTTTGGGTAGTGTCATCCCCTTTGGGTCTGAGGAACCTCTCACATCTGGTTTCTGTAACTTTCTAGTAGTTCCCTTTTATTCCCCACCAACTGCTGCTGCATATTTCTATTCATTTTCCTGGCCCTCGGGGCTTCTTTCCTATCTCCCCTCATACTTGATCATGTTCCCCCTTTTTCCCCTCTCCCCTTCTGCTCAGGCCCTTCCCTCCTCTGCCTCCCATGATTATTTTGTTCTCCTTTCTAAGTGGGATTGAAACATCTACACTTTTGCCTTCCCTCTTGTTAAGCTTCATACAGTCTGTGAATTGTATCAAGATATTCTGAGCTTTTTGACTAATATCCACTTATCAGTGAGGATATACCATGTATGTCCTTTTGAGGCTGGGTTGCATCACTCAGGATGATATTTCCACCAATTTGCTTTCAAATTTTGTGATGTCCTCCTTTAAATGTACCACATTTTCTGTATCCATTCTTCCATTGAGGGACATCTGGGTTGTTTCCAGCTTCTGGCTATTATAAACAAATCTGCTGTGAACACAGAGGAGCACCTGTCCTTGTGATATGGTGGAACATTTTTTGGTTATATGCCCAGGAATGGTATAGCTGAATCTTCAGGTGAAACTATTTTCAGTTTTCTGAGGAACAACCAGATTGATTTCAGTGGTTGTACCAGCTTGCAATCCCACCAACAATGGAGGAGTATTCCTCTTTCTCCACATCTGTGCCAGTGTCTGCTCTCACCTGAGGTTTTGATCTTAGCCATTCTGATTGATATAATTTAGAATCTCAGGTTTGTTTGGATTTGCATTTCCCTGATGATTAAGAATGATAAAAAAATTGCATGGTATTGGCACAGAGACAGACAGGTTGCTCAATGGAGTAGAATTGAAGACCCAGAAATAATTCCACATATCTAAGGACACTTGATCTCTGACAAAGAAGCCAAAACAATACAATGGAAGAAAGACTGTGTCTTCAACAAATGGTGCTAGTCTAACTGGTGCAATGCAAATTGATTCATATTTATCTTCTGTAAAAAACTCAAGTCTAAGTGGATCAAGTACTTCCATATAAAACCAAATATACTGAATCTAATAGAAGAGAAAGTGGGAAATAGCCTCGAACACATTGGCACAAGGGGAAATTTTCCTCAACCGAACACCAATAGCTCATGCTCTAAGGTCAGCAATAGGCAAATGAGACCTCATGAAACTGAAAAACTACTATAAGGCAAAGGACACTGTCAATAGGACAAACCAGCCACCTACAGATGTGGAAAAATCTTTTCTAACCCTACATCTGATAGATGGCTAATATCCAACATATACAAAGAGCTCAAGAATTAAGACTCCAGAAAACCAAATAAACCAATTAAAAATGGAGTACAGAAATAAGAGAATTATTAACTGAAGAATCTCTAATGGCTACAAAGCACCCAAAAATGTTTTTCTTTTTAATATAACACCTAATCTAACACATTTTACCACACAAATAAAGCTTGAATCTCAGAACAAGAAAAGAAACAAGTAGGGACTAAATGTCTGCTTTTGAATAGAGGCAGCTTCTAAAGCTGTCAAAAGCAAATTTGGATCTTTCTGCATTAGAAGACATAATTTTACTGCCCCTTAATTCAAAATCTACCCTGCCATTCTAGAATGGTTTAATTTACCCTTTAATCAACACTGCTATAAAGCTATAGTCACTGACCTACATTGTGTTCAAGAAGTACTACAGTGTTAAGATCCCTAGATGGACAATATAATTTGATGTTTTATAATATGCCAATAATTAACTTTTTCAATAAACAACTAAAGTAGGAAATTTTTAACTTTGGCTCATAGTTTTTGATGTGCTGTTCAGAGATACCTGACAAGAACTACATTCTCTTCTGCAATTATCTCTGA
Source organism: Grammomys surdaster (assembly GCF_004785775.1). NCBI lineage: Eukaryota > Metazoa > Chordata > Mammalia > Rodentia > Muridae > Grammomys > Grammomys surdaster. Next base: position 3,322,511 of record NW_021620961.1, read on the forward strand.
ACCCTGGATGGTTTGGTGTCATATAGAGGTACCATTTCAGAATGAATAATGTATATAGACTTTTTATTTGTTACACATTGGCTTCTTCTGGATCAGAGGATGATTGTACAATAATTTCCATCATGTGGAATTAACTATGTTAATTATCTTGCCATTCATGACATGTCATATTGTCATATATTGCTGTAGCTATTGATATGAATAGGAATTGATCTCTTTTCACTGTTGCCAAATCTGAGACAAGCACCGTAAAGACAGAAAAATTCATATCTCAGTGTTCTGAGGTTGTTTTCCTTTTTGGAGGTGGGTTGCTTGTGGTTGTACATTGTGTTATTAACAAAATAATAGGAAATGTGGCTTTCAGCTCATAGAAGCCAAGAATGAAAGCGAGCAATAGGAAGGGGTCAAGGCATGGTCATCTCTCTCATGGATGTGCCTCTAGAGACCAAACTTTCTTCAATTAATCCCTACATCCTACAGTTTATACAAATTATCAATAACGTCACAACGTAGGGAATATCTTTTATAGCTAATCTTGGAGAAATTTCTAGAACTAAATAAGAACAAAAACTATTTGTAGATATGTTGATATTTATGGTGAGGTTGACTTAGGGGTTGGTTTTCCTCCATAGTGTGAGCACATCACTCCAGTTAACTAAATGTCTGAAAAGGCTATGTCAACAGCTCACCAAAGAAAAAAGAAGTGTTGCTCCACAGTATGAAAAGAGCCCTTCTTGATTTTGTAAATTTTGTCCTAAAAAAGTAACTTCCATTTGCCAAATGTGATTGTTTTCTTGGAGGCTTGCTCCTGAGTATGGTCACCATTACTAGCTCTTTCTGAACACTGGATAGCTGACTCATCTCAGCTGGTCTGACTTGGGTCTCCCTGAACTCTGGCTGACTGATTCAAACAGGCTATTCTTGGCTTCTGACTGATTTATCTGCTTGGCAAAAACTGCCTATAAACTCCACTGACTGCATGAAACTGACCTGAATGCAACTCAACTGAACTGCTCTGCACTCACCTGAACTCAACAAAACTGGCTATGTCCCCTGCCCTATGATTTTTAGTCAACCGTCTTTCCTATCTTTTCTCATGAGAGTTGGGCATACCCTACTCTCTTACTCATTCCATGAACTCTTTCTCCATTTCATCAGTTTGTCTACCCCTCAGTTAGATGTCACTTTTAAACATGGCTTCTACAAACTAAACTTTTTCTCACTACTAGAGATTAAAAATTTGTTCTAAGTGTGTGTTTGCATTCTAGACAGATCATAGTGCAATCCAGGGTATGTCTGCATTCCATCCAGATCACACAAACCTAAAAGTCTTTGGATTTCATCCTTCTCCAGAGCAGCCATATTGCTAGGTGAAAATTCTACATTGCTTCATTTGCAGATTATTACACATATTTGACCGTCACATCAAACCTTATCTAAATTTGCACTTTACTAACTCAACGCCTGAAATGTATTATTATCATCCCTAGATGAATGCTTAAAAGAATTCCTCTAACTGGATTCAAGAGACATATATTGATGACATTTATCAGAGACTGATAGATGATAAATAGAAAGTGGGTAGATGAACATAAATAATAGACACTGAGAGATGACAGATAATAGATAAATAGAGAAACTGAATGATTTTAAATATGCTGATAGATGATATGTAGACAAATGATAGAAAGCAAACATTAGATGACAGATAGATGATAAATAGATAATAGATTAGATTTATAGATTGATGTAGATAGATGTAGATAATGATAAAGGGTTGTACATATACATACATATATGCATACATACATTTATACATATATCTATGTGTACATACTTGCTCTATATTGCTGGACAATATTGATTCATAGAAGTAATAAATTTTAACTGTTAATACACTAAAGCTCATTTTGACATAATGACGATCCTAATTCCATTAGTTTGAATATTTGATAATTTCATTAACTTTTTGTTAATTTCATATATTGTATTTTTTACCTTCTCTCTTATTTTCTACCAGATTCCCATTCCCATTACACACACACACACACACACACACACACACACACACACACACACACATTTTTCTTACTTCTACCTATATACTCTTAAGCATATGGCCAAGCAGTGGAATATTTGAGATCTATGAGAAATTATTAACTACTATAAAGTTCTCCGGTTGAGGGATTTTTTTTTTCAGCTTACATGGGTCTCCTACATGGCATCAAAACTTCCAGGAATTTGTGCTATGCAGGCACTTATTCCTCCCTGTATTAAGCACCTTCCATGATAAAAAGTGACCCTGGTGGGCATACAGTAACATATGTGTAAGCTAGAAGTTGTTAACAGGATTCTCTTCAATAAAATATATCATTAGCAGAGTAATAGTGGTAGGTTTGTCAAAATGCATAAAACCTATATAACCACAGGTTCTTGAACCCAATGATTGAGCCAAGTATTGGTACTATCTTGTTAGATTGGCCTTCAATCCAATCAGAAAGTGATTGCCCAAGACATCCATTCTCCTCTTATATCAATGAACATATTTTGCCTGGAATATATATATTTTAGTTTGCAGAGTTTACATCTGAATAACATTATTGTTAGACTTTCATCTCTAGTAGCATGTACAATGCCTCTTAGTTCTGATAGAGCTTAGCTAGTAGGGTTAAAGCATTCATGTCAAAACTGGTTTGATTTCTCCATGCTCTGTGAATGAGGTTTGTGATGTTTTCAGACATAGGGTTTTATTAAGAGTACTATCAGAATTCCTTAAGACTTTAGAACTGATACAATAACCAGATAGATAGATAGATAGATAGATAGATAGATAGATAGATAGATAGATAGATGATAGATAGATAGATGTAGATATAGATAATATAGATAGTCTCTCTCTCTCTCTCTCTCTCTCTCTCTCTCTCTCTGTGTGTGTGTGTGTGTGTGTGTGTGTGTGTGTGTGTGTGTGTGTGTGTGT